>NC_135538.1:7805659-7977775 GCF_045843805.1 Urocitellus parryii | reverse complement strand
TCTCCTGCTCCTCTCCTGTCATCTCCTGCTCCTCCTGCTCATCTCCTGCTCCTCTCCTCTCCTCTCCTCTCCTGCTCCTCTTCCTGCTCCTCTCCTCTCCTGCTCCTCTCCTCTCCTGCTCCTCTCCTGCTCCTCTCCTGCTCCTCTCCTCTCCTGCTCCTCTCCTGCTCCTCTCCTGCTCCTCTCCTGCTCCTGCTCCTCTCCTGCTCCTCTCCTGCTCCTCTCCTCTCCTGCTCTTCTCCTCTCCTGCTCCTCTCCTCTCCTGCTCCTGCTCCTGCTCCTCTCCTGCTCCTCTCCTCCTCCTCTCCTGCTCCTCTCCTCTCCTGCTCCTCTCCTGCTCCTGCTCCTCTCCTGCTCCTCTCCTGCTCCTCTCCTGCTCCTCTCCTCTCCTGCTCCTCTCCTCTCCTGCTCCTCTCCTGCTCCTCTCCTCTCCTGCTCCTGCTCCTCTCCTGCTCCTCTCCTCTCCTGCTCCTCTCCTGCTCCTCTCCTCTCCTGCTCCTGCTCCTCTCCTGCTCCTCTCCTCTCCTGACCGCTCCTGCTCCTTCCTGCTCCTCTCCTGCTCCTCTCCTCTCCTGCTCCTCTCCTGCTCCTCTCCTGCTCCTCTCCTGCTCCTCTCCTGCTCATCTCCTGCTCCTCTCCTCTCCTCTCCTCTCCTGCTCCTCTCCTGCTCCTCTCCTGCTCCTCTCCTGCTCCTCTCCTCTCCTCTCCTCTCCTGCTCCTCTCCTGCTCCTCTCCTGCTCCTCTCCTCTCCTCTCCTCTCCTCTCCTGCTCTTCTCCTCTCCTGCTCTCCCTCTCCTGCTCCTCTCCTCTCCTGCTCTCTCCTGCTCCCTCCTGCTCCTCTCCTCTCCTGCTCCTCTCCTCTCCTGCTCCTCTCCTGCTCCTCTCCTCTCCTGCTCCTCTCCTGCTCCTGCTCCTCTCCTGTTCCTCTCCTGCTCCTCTCCTGCTCCTCTCCTCTCCTGCTCCTCTCCTCTCCTGCTCCTGCTCCTCTCCTGCTCCTCTCCTGCTCCTCTCCTCTCCTGCTCCTCTCCTGCTCCTCTCCTGCTCCTCTCCTGCTCCTCTCCTGCTCATCTCCTGCTCCTCTCCTGCTCCTCTCCTGCTCCTCTCCTGCTCCTCTCCTCTCCTGCTCCTCTCCTGTTCCTCTCCTGCTCCTCTCCTGCTCCTCTCCTCTCCTGCTCCTCTCCTCTCCTGCTCCTGCTCCTCTCCTGCTCCTCTCCTGCTCCTCTCCTCTCCTGCTCCTCTCCTGCTCCTCTCCTGCTCCTCTCCTGCTCCTCTCCTGCTCCTCTCCTGCTCATCTCCTGCTCCTCTCCTCTCCTCTCCTCTCCTGCTCCTCTCCTCTCCTGCTCCTCTCCTGCTCCTCTCCTGCTCCTCTCCTCTCCTGCTCCTCTCCTCTCCTGCTCCTCTCCTGCTCCTGCTCCTCTCCTGCTCCTCTCCTGCTCCTCTCCTGCTCCTCTCCTCTCCTGCTCCTCTCCTGCTCCTGCTCCTCTCCTGCTCCTGCTCCTCTCCTGCTCCTCTCCTGCTCCATTCCTGCTCCTCTCCTCTCCTCTCCTGCTCCTCTCCTGCTCCTCTCCTGCTCCTGCTCCTGCTCCTCTCATGCTCCTCCTCTCCTCTCCTGCTCCTCTCCTGTTCCTGCTCCTGCTCCTGCTTCTCTCCTGCTCCTGCTCCTCTCCTCTCCTGCTCCTCTCCTCTCCTGCTCCTGCTCCTGCTCCTCTCCTGTTCCTCTCCTGCTCCTGCTCCTCTCCTCTCCTCTCCTCTCCTGCTCCTGCTCCTCTCCTGCTCCTGCTCCTGCTCCTCTCCTGTTCCTCTCCTCTCCTGCTCCTCCTCCTCTCCTGCTCCTGCTCCTGCTCCTCCTCCTCTCCTGTTCCTCTCCTGCTCCTGCTCCTCTCCTGCTCCTCTCCTGCTCCTCTCCTCTCCTCTCCTGCTC
Organism: Urocitellus parryii; assembly: GCF_045843805.1. Classification (NCBI taxonomy): domain Eukaryota; kingdom Metazoa; phylum Chordata; class Mammalia; order Rodentia; family Sciuridae; genus Urocitellus; species Urocitellus parryii. Next base: position 7,975,854 of record NC_135538.1, on the reverse strand, counting down.
CTCTCCTGCTCCTCTCCTGCTCCTCTCCTGCTCATCTCCTGCTCCTCTCCTGCTCCTGCTCCTCTCCTGCTCCTCTCCTGCTCCTCTCCTGCTCCTCTCCTCTCCTGCTCCTCTCCTCTCCTGCTCCTCTCCTGCTCCTCTCCTCTCCTGCTCCTGCTCCTCTCCTGCTCCTCTCCTCTCCTGCTCCTGCTCCTCTCCTGCTCCTCTCCTGCTCCTCTCCTCTCCTGCTCCTCTCCTGCTCCTCTCCTGCTCCTCTCCTGCTCCTCTCCTCTCCTCTCCTGCTCCTCTCCTGCTCCTCTCCTGCTCCTCTCCTGCTCCTCTCCTGCTCCTCTCCTCTCCTCTCCTCTCCTGCTCCTCTCCTGCTCCTCTCCTGCTCCTCTCCTCTCCTCTCCTCTCCTCTCCTGCTCCTGCTCCTCTCCTGCTCCTCTCCTGCTCCTCTCCTGCTCCTCTCCTCTCCTCTCCTCTCCTGCTCCTCTCCTGCTCCTCTCCTGCTCCTCTCCTGCTCCTCTCCTGCTCCTCTCCTCTCCTCTCCTCTCCTGCTCCTCTCCTGCTCCTCTCCTGCTCCTCTCCTGCTCCTCTCCTGCTCCTCTCCTCTCCTCTCCTCTCCTGCTCCTCTCCTGCTCCTCTCCTGCTCCTCTCCTCTCCTCTCCTCTCCTCTCCCTCTCCTCTCCTCTCTCTTCTCCTCTCCTGCTCCTCTCCTCTCCTGCTCCTCTCCTCTCCTGCTCCTCTCCTGCTCCTCTCCTCTCCTGCTCCTCTCCTCTCCTGCTCCTCTCCTCTCCTCTCCTGCTCTTCTCCTCTCCTGCTCCTCTCCTCTCCTGCTCCTCTCCTCTCCTCTCCTCTCCTGCTCCTCTCCTGCTCCTCTCCTGCTCCTCTCCTGCTCCTCTCCTGCTCCTCTCCTCTCCTCTCCTGCTCCTCTCCTCTCCTCTCCTGCTCTTCTCCTCTCCTGCTCCTCTCCTCTCCTGCTCCTCTCCTCTCCTCTCCTGCTCCTCTCCTGCTCCTCTCCTGCTCCTCTCCTGCTCCTCTCCTCTCCTGCTCCTCTCCCCTCCTGCTCCTCTCCTGCTCCTCCTCCTGCTCCTCTCCTGCTCCTCTCCTCTCCTGCTCCTCTCCTGCTCCTCTCCTCTCCTCTCCTGCTCCTGCTTCTCTCCTCTCCTCTTTTGCTCCTCTCCTGCTCCTCTCCTCAGTGCTCCTCACAGTAGCAGGTGCAGAGGCCAGAGGGCTGCTACCAGAACCTTCTGTACCCTGCAATCCAGTAAGTATCTTAACTTCTTCAGGACTGAATTTTTTCATCTGAAACAAGAAAACTAGTTTCAGTTGCTTCAGGCCTCATTACAGAGTGGGAATGAGAAAGCCCAGGTGACTCCCCAGCAGGGTGCCTGGCCCATAGTGAGCAAGGGAGCAACCCGTGCCTGCTCTATGGCTCAGCCATGGGCCTCACAGGGGCTGAGTCTCTGAAAAATGTTGGAAATTAAGTGGACTCAGGCCCCTGTAACACCAGAGAAAGCAGATACCTAGAAAGATAAACCCTTTTTCTGCATCCATGCCCCTGATGAGCGCAGGCTGGAATCCACACGCACTGACCCGCCGTCCAGGACGCCATGTGCCCTCACACCCGGGAGGCAGGCTCTTTCCCACTAAGCTATCTTGGAAGTGGACTTGGGCTGCACTCTCTTAGCCTATGAGACGTTGCCACCTGACTTGGGCCGTATCTCCACTAGCTTGCCATAAAATGTCCTCCCCGTCATCCTCCCCCACCCACCCGTCCTTTCCAAATTCAACAAAGCCTCGTCTGAAACCTTCTTTGGACTCTAAAGGCTTGGAGCAAATCATGGTGGAGGGCCTCCCCTTCACCTCCTGTCATGAATCATGGCCTCCTGAGGTCACTCCTCTGCAGCCAAAATGCACTTGGGGCACCTTTAAGTCAACTCCAGAAGATGCTTCATGGCCTGGCTACCCAGCCTCAGAAACATCTCACACAAGGATAATTGCACAGCTGAGCTGAAGAAATGGGTTCTGCTCTGGAGGTGAACTTGATATATGGGTTTTCTTATGAGAATTCTCATCTAGGGATTCTGGCACTTCTTGTCATAAGGCACATCTTCAGCATCCATTCCTGGGTGAGTGAGCAAATTCAAGGAAACCCAAATAAGTTTGTTGAGGAACTGTCAGATTCATGAACATGTGTTAATCAGATTTCCATCACTGTGACAAACTACCTGAGAGAACCAACTTAAAATGAAGAAAGGTTTGTTTTGGCTCACGGTGTCAGAGGTTTTGTTCCATGGTCGCTTAGCCCTGTCATTCTGGGCCAGTGGCGAGATAGGGCATCATGGGGAATCAGCCTGGGGTTAGAGATAAGAAAACACGGTTGTCCTCATTTTGGTGTTGCACTCATTCTTTTCCCTGGCATAAGCTCTGTATAACAGTATTAGCATTCACAGAGCTAATATTCTCGAGAGTTTTATGGAAAGAGGATTAAAGTGATTTTATTGTAAGCAGACAGATATATGATAAGCCTTCAGTTCTATTTTTATTTGAATTGTTCTTAAAAAGGCATGAGGGGTAGAAACTCGGGGTTGGTGGTGACTCAGTGGAGATTTTCAGATTCTGAGTCTGCTCAGCGTGACCCACATCAGGGCCCTGGAGGGGTCAGGTTGGGGTTGATGTTCGTCCTCACGGAAGCAGGACAACATCCTCTGTGCCTCTGTGTGTCTACATGGAGGGCTGTTTGTGACTCTGGGTGACGATCTCAAGGGGTGACACTGTGGTGTGAATCCCAGAGAGCCCCAGTGACACATCTCTGCTGAAGAGATCATCTGCTCAGCAATTAGAAACAGCCCAAGCAGCTCATCGTTCTTACGGCTGGGTCCTCTCTAGTGCTCTCTCTGATCTTCTGCCCTGGGAGCAGCACCCTCCAGGACATGAAAACACTCTGCGGCAACAGTGTGGTTCACGTTGCTGTTTCTCCAGATCCCACGAGGTTTCCCACTTGTGAAGTTGGTGGGTTTCTGCGGGGTCTTTGGGAAAGCTGGATCTTGGGCTTCCTGTGGCAAAGACAGAAGCATCTCTCACAAGCCAGTGGTGGGTTTGCCTCCTGGTGGTTCATCGGCACAGGATGCTGCTCTTCAGCAGCTCTGTCTCCCCGGCTGGCTTCCCCTTTAGTCTCGCCTCCACCTGCCCCTCATCAACCTTCTCCTTTATCACTTTTTCCTTACGTGGAGCTAATGTATCTTCACATCCATCAAGTTAATTTTTGATACTAAGCTAAATAAAACAAAAGGAAGGCAACCTTGCTGGTTCAAATGGTCCAAAAGAAAGAAAATAACATTAAGTCCTCAGTGGAGGTCATTCTGCTTCTGTCTAAGCGGCTGCTACACAACTCGCTGGAGACCAGGGTCTCCAGCGTAAGACAACCCTTCCTACCTGCCTAAGGGCCCTTCCGAGACTGTGGGCAAGTCTCCCATAAACAGCTGTTTGCCCTGCAGGCCAGCGAGTGCAGGTCTGCACCATTGCAACCAGCACCCCGGCTCCTCCCCGCAGTGAGGACATCTGAGGACTTTCTCTGCCCACCTCCTGCTCACACACTCTTGAGAATGAATTGGAGGTTCTTTTGTTTTGCTTTGTTTGCTTTTTGCTTTTTTAAATTTGTATGTGTTCTTTTTAGTCATACATGACAGTGAACCTATTTTGATATACTTATGCAAGCATGGACTATATCTTATTCTAATTAGAATCCCAGTCTTGTGGGTGCACACAACGCTGAGAGTCACTGGTTGGTTTGCCTCTTTATGAATCAACTTTTGAGCTCTTATTCCTGAGACACCTTGATCTGACTGTGATGATCCCAAAATCTCAGCTACACACTTGAATTGTTGGGAAACCATCCTTTGAAAGCCATCTTATTTGTGATTAAGTGTATCACATTCGTAAGGGGTGAAGGGAGGCAGGGATGCCATAGGGGGAGGCATTTGACATTTAAAACATCGACCCGGAGCCTGGAGATTTAGCTCAGGCAGAGCACTTGGCTGGCATGCACAAGGCCCTGAGTGGGTGGGTTGGTCATGGGGAAGAATTGATGAGAAGGTGATGTTTGAACAAAGGCTGGGCCTCACCATGCCGGGCCATGGGCCAAGTTGCTCACTCTTGCTTTGGCTCGTTTTTCTTGCCCCTGTTTCTCTTGCCCCGTGACACAGATGAATGAGAGCATCCGAGCTAGGGAGACTGTCATATGATGATGGAAAACTTTCAAGAAGGCACATAACAGCAGAGCAAAGTCCTAAAAGGCTGAAGAAAAGATGCCACTAAATAGCCCCTAAATGCCCCTAAATAGGAAAGAAAGCTCACACTAACTCATGAGATGCATAGAGGCTTTGGTGGGTCCCAGGAGGGCAGGGTGGTGCAGAAAGGACAGTTACCTATTCTAGAAGCTTGGTTAGGACGGGAGGAGAGAGCTTAGGGACCAGCTAGCAGGACCACTCTTAGAAAAGCAGGTGGTATCGGAGCCAGTGGGAAGGCCCAGCGTGACGATGCGACCTCAGGCTCCGAGGAGGTGAGGCAGAACACAGATAACGGAATTGCTAGCACAAGAAGTGAGGCACATGGGGGTGGCGGAGGCCTGCGCCGTGGAGGCGCCTCGGGGCTGCAGACCGCTGGGACCAGGACCTACATCCGGTCGCCGCGGGCGTTGGCAGAGCCACTTTCCCTTCGCGCCTCGCCCCGGGACATGGTCCCGCACTTCCTGACTTTGTTTTCAGGGTAATCCTGGCCTTAAAAAATGAGTTAAGAAGTATTCCCGGAGATCCAACATGGCAGCGGGCGCGGAGAGATCAAGTCTCTGACCTCTTCAGCTGCGCGGGCATAGGGAGTCGTAAACTGTCTAAATGCTGTTTGCTCAGGATCACTAGGCGATGCTGAGCTGACATGGATCTGGGGAGAACAGTCTGGGCCTCTCAGAACACACACCGAGCCCGGATTGGCTGCATTCAAGCTCCGGTTCACCTGCTTCTCATGACTCAGCACTAACGATCCCGCTGAAATCACTAGTCGGCCCGCCTGAACTCACAGAGGTAAAAGCCAACCGAGCCTTCATAGGCAGTGGCCACAGGATTGAAACGGGGCTTGGGAGAGACAGTCAGGACCCACCCGTTGCATTGGTCACCCGGCAAAGGGAACAAACGGTCCACCATTTGCATGGGATACCACCATGGCAGAGAACTGACGTCACCAGACTGCGGCGGAGGAGATAACTTCATTGAAACCAGCGGTGACAGGTGTGTAATCCCCTAGCCATCTCTCTCCACACATCGGGGAAACCTTAAAGGCCCCTCCCAGCTCTCCCGTGAGCGCGATAGCCAGACCGAGGGAATCAGATGTGGCGCGGGACCCGCAGTGTGGAACTCCCGGCTACCGCTCCCACCAGAGCTGAAAACTGAGGTCTCTTGCACCAGCTACCGGGGGCGTGGCTACCAGAAGGCAAGCAAATTTGCTGGGGGTTCTCAGCCCCAAGCTCTACAAACTTAGGGTCTGAGGGAGGCAAACAGGGAGAGTGTGCCCAGGCGTTCATGAAAACAGGGCTCCCAGGAGCAGCAGACCTGGCGTGCAGCCAGTATTGTGGTGAGTGTCACCGGTGAGCGGGGCCTGGCTTGAGGAAAAGTGGGGAAGCAACTAGACACAAGAGGAGGCCCTAGGCACTCAGGATTGGAGACTCGCCCAGTCTGGGAGGAGGAGCTGCTGCACAGTGATTGGTTCCCACCTATTGAGAGGAGAAGCTTGGCGCATTGGGCACAGCTCCACCTACTGGAAGAGAAGTTAATCGAACTCTATGACTGCATTTATTATTATTATTTTTTTTAATTTGGGTTTTTTTTCTTTCATTTTCATTTTTTTGTTGTTGTTGTTGTTCTTTAACTTTTTTTAATGTTTTTAATTTTTTTTAATTTTTTTATTTTATTATGATTTTTTAATTATAATTTTCATTTTTTATTATCATTATTATTTTTAAAAAAAAAATTTCTTTCTTCCTTTATTTTCTATTTTTTATCTTTTGTCTTTCCACTTCTTTTCAATTTTCTTATTCCCCCTTCCTTGAATTCTACCTGCCTAATCTCATTCTCTTTAGTGACTTCTTCCCTTCCCTTCTAATATCTTTCCTCCCAAGCATCAAATAAATTTATAAGAGTAAACAGTAACTCAGCGTCAAACAGAACAAGAAGTAACATGAGCAGCATAAAAAAGGAAGGAAGAAAAGGACTACAAACAATGAAGGACAGCCTAAATATTCAGGAGGACCTAGAGTCACCAGAAAAATGGTCATATAAAGAACTCAAGGAATACCTTAGACAGATGGAATGGAACCTTAAAGAGGATATGAGACAGCAAATCCAAACAGTGAAAGAACACATTGAAAATGAATTACATAAACAGATAAAAGAAGAAGTTAAGCATCTTTATCAGGAGATAGAGATTATAAAAAAATCAAACAATAATTCTAGAAATGAAGGAAACTATAAACCAAATTAAAAACTCAATTGAGAGTATCACTAACAGAGTGGAGCAAGTAGAAGCCAGAACGTCAGATAATGAAGACAAAATATATCATCTTGAAAAGAGTCTAGCCAACTCAGAAAGGCTGGTAAAAAAAATCACGAGAAAAACATCCAAGAGATATGGGATAACATAAAAAACCAAACTTACGAGTCATTGGGATAGAGGAAGGTACAGAGATTCAAACCAAGGGAATGAGTAACCTGCTGAATGAAATAATTACAGAAAACTTTCCAGAAATAAAAAAAGGAAACGGATATACAAATTGTAGATGCATACAGGACACCGAGCACACAAAATCACAGTAGACCAACGCCAAGACACATTGTTATGAAGATATCCAATATACAGAACAAAGAGAAAATATTAAAAGCTACAAGAGAAAGGACGCAGATTATATTCAGGGGAAAACCAATAAGGTTAACAACGGATTTTTCATAACAGACACTGAAAGCAAGAAGATCCTGGAACAACGTATTTCAAACACTAAAAGACAATGGATGCCAACCAAGAATTCTGTATCCAGCAAAATTAAGCTTCAGGTATGACAACGAAATAAAAATCTTTCATGATAAACAAAAGCTAAAAGAATTTGCAGCCAGAAAACCAGCATTGCAAAGCGTCTTGAGCAAAACACTACACGAGGAAGAAATGAAAAACAACAACCAAAACCATCAGTGGGAAGTGCCTCGGTAAAGACAGAGGGCGGGGGTGGGGGAAGCTAATCATGGAGAAACAAACTAAATTTAAAAAAAAAAAGATAAATAATCGAAAATGGCTGGCAGTACAAACCATATATCAATAGTAACTCTAAACGTTAATGGCTTAAACTCTCCCAATAAAGCCACATAGGCCGGTAACATGGATTAAAAAAACAAATCCAACAATATGCTGCCTCCAGGAGACACATCTGATTGGAAAAGACATACACAGGCTGAAGGTGAAAGGATGGGAAAAAATATACCACGCACACGGTCCTCGTAAGCAAGCAGGGGTGGCCATCCTCATATCGAATAAAATCGACTTCAAGACTAATCAAAAGGGATAAGGAAGGACATTATATACTGTTAAAAGGAACCATTCACCAACAAGACATAACAATTATCAATACTTATACACCAAATAATGGTGCTGTGACATTCATAAAACAAATTCTCCTCAAGTTCAAGAATCAAATAGACCACAACACAATAATTATGGGTGACTTCAACACACCTCTCTCACCATTGGCCAGATCCTCCAAACAAAAGTTGAATAAAGAAACTATAGAACTCAATATCACAATCAATAACCTAGACTTAACTGACATATATAGAATATATCAACCATCATCAAGTGGATATACTTTTCTCTCAGCAGCACATGAATCCTTCTCAAAAATAGACCAAATATTATGCCATAGGGCAACCCTCAGTAAATATAAAGGGGTGGAGATAATACCATGCATTTTATCTGATCATAATGGAATGAAACTGGAAATCAATGATAAAAGAAGGAAGGAAAAATCCTACATCACATGGAAAATGAACAATATATTGCTGAATGATCAATGGGTTACAGAAGACATAAAGGAGGAAATCAAAAAATTCTTAGAGATAAATGAAAATACAGACACAACCTATCGGAATCTATGGGACACAATGAAAGCAGTTTTAAGAGGGAAATTCATTGCCTGGAGGTCATTCCTCAAAAAAAGGAAAAACCAACAAATAAATGAGCTCACACTTCATCTCAAAGCCCTAGAAAAGGAAGAGCAAAACAACAGCAAATGTAGCAGAAGGCAAGAAATAATTAAAATCAGAGCGGAAATCAATGAAATTGAAACAAAAGAAACTATTGAAAAAATTAACAAAACTAAAAGTTGGTTCTTCGAAAAAATAAATAAGATCGACAGACCCTTAGCCATGCTAACGAAGAGAAGAAGAGAGAGAACTCAAATTACTAACATACGGGATGAAAAAGGCAATATCACAACAGATGCTACAGAAATACAGAAGACAATTAGAAATTATTTTGAAAACCTATATTCCAATAAAATAGAAGATAGTGAAGACATCGATAAATTTCTTAAGTCTTATGATTTGCCCAGACTGAGTCAGGAGGATACACACAATTTGAACAGACCAATATCAATGGATGAAATAGAAGAAGCCATCAAAAGACTACCAACCAAGAAAAGCCCAGGACCGGATGGGTATACAGTGGAGTTTTACAAAACCTTTAAAGAAGAATTAATACCAATACTTTTCAAGTTATTTCAGGAAATAGAAAAAGAGGGAGCTCTGCCAAATTCATTCTATGAGGCCAACATCACGCTGATTCCGAAACCAGACAAAGACACCTCAAAGAAAGAAAACTACAGACCAATATCTCTGATGAACCTAGATGCAAAAATCCTCAATAAAATTCTGGCGAATCGAATACAAAAACACATCAAAAAAATTGTGCACCATGATCAAGTAGGATTCATCCCTGGGATGCAAGGATGGTTCAATATACGGAAATCAATAAATGTTATTCACCACATCGATAGACTTAAAGATAAGAACCATATGATCATCTCGATAGACGCAGAGAAAGCATTCGACAAAGTACAGCATCCCTTTATGTTCAAAACATTAGAAAAACTAGGGATAACAGGAACTTTCCTCGACATTGTAAAAGCTATCTATGCTAAGCCTCAGGCTAGCATCATTCTGAATGGAGAAAAATTGAAGGCATTCCCTCTAAAATCTGGAACAAGACAGGGATGCCCTCTATCACCACTTCTATTCAATATAGTTCTTGAAACACTGGCCAGAGCAATTAGACAGACAAAAGAAATTAAAGGCATAAAAAGAGGAAAAGAAGAACTTAAATTATCACTATTTGCGGGTGACATGATTCTATACCTAGAAGACCCAAAAGGGTCTACAAAGAAACTACTAGAACTAATAAATGAATTCAGCAAAGTGGCAAGATATAAAATCAACACGCATAAATCAAAGGCATTTCTGTATATCAGCGACAAAACTTCTGAAACAGAAATGAGGAAAAACACTCCATTCACAATATCCTCAAAAAAAATAAAATACTTGGGAATCAACCTAACAAAAGAGGTGAAAGATTTATACAATGAAAACTACAGAACCCTAAAAAGAGAAGTAGAAGAAGATCTTAGAAGATGGAAAAATATACCCTGTTCATGGATAGGCAGAACTAACGTCATCAAAATGGCGATATTACCAAAAGCTCTCTATAGGTTTAATGCAATGCCAATCAAAATCCCAACGGTGTTTCTTGTAGAAATAGATAAAGCAATCATGAAATTCATATGGAAAAATAAAAGACCCAGAATAGCAAAAGCAATTCTAAGCAGGAAGTGTGAATCAGGTGATATAGCAATACCAGATTTCAAACTGTACTACAGAGCAATAGTAACAAAAACAGCATGGTGCTGGTACCAAAACAGGCAGGTGGACCAATGGTACAGAATAGAGGACACAGAGACTAATCCACAAAGCTACAACTTATATTTGATAAAGGAGCTAAAAGCATGCAATGGAGGAAGGATAGCATCTTCAACAAATGGTGCGGGGAAAATTGGAAATCCATATGCAACAAAATGAAACTGAATCCCCTCCTCTCTCCATGCACAAAAGTTAACTCAAAGTGGATCAAGGAGCTAGATATCAAATCAGAGACTCTGCGTCTGATAGAAGAAAAAGTTGGCTCCGATCTACATATTGTGGGGTCGGGCTCCAAATTCCTTAATAGGACGCCCATAGCCCAAGAGTTAATAACAAGAATCAACAAATGGGACTTACTTAAACTAAAAAGTTTTTTCTCAGCAAGAGAAACAATAAGAGAGGTAAATAGGGAGCCTACATCATGGGAACAAATTTTTACTCCTCACACTTCAGATAGAGCCCTAATATCCAGAATATACAAAGAACTCAAAAAATTAGACAATAGGACAACAAATAACCCAATCAACAAATGGGCCAAGGACCTGAACAGACACTTCTCAGAGGAGGACATACAATCAATCAACAAGTACATGAAAAAATGCTCACCATCTCTAGCAGTCAGAGAAATGCAAATCAAAACCACCCTAAGATACCATCTCACTCCAGTAAGATTTGCACCCATTAGGAAGTCAAACAACAAGTGCTGGCGAGGATGTGGGGAAAAGTGTACTCTTGTACATTGCTGGTGGAACTGCAAACTGGTGTGGCCAATTTGGAAAGCAGTTTGGAGATTCCTGGGAAAGCTGGGAATGGAACCACCATTTGACCCAGCTCTTGCCCTTCTCGGACTATTCCCTGAAGACTTTAAAAGAGCATACTACAGGGATACTGCCACATCGATGTTCATAGCAGCACAATTCACAATTGCTAGACTGTGGAACCAACCCAGATGCCCTTCAATAGATGAATGGATGAAAAAAATGTGGCATTTATACACCACGGAGTATTACGCAGCACTAAAAAATGACAAAATCATGGAATTTGCAGGGAAATGGATGGCACTAGAGCAGATTATGCTTAGTGAAGCTAGCCAATCCCTAAAAAACAAATACCAAATGTCTTCTTTGATATAATGAGAGCAACTAATAACAGAGCAGGGAGGAAGAGCAGGAAGAAAAGATTAACATTAAACAGAGACATGAGGTTGGAGGGAAAGGGAGAGAGAAGGGAAATTGCATGGAAATGGAGGGAGACCCTCATTGTTATACAAAATTACACATAAGAGGTTGTGAGGGGAATGGGAAAATAAACAAGGAGAGAAATGAATTACAGTAGATGGGGTAGAGAGAGAAGATGGGAGGGGAGGGGAGGGAGGATAGTAGAGGATAGGAAAGGCAGCAGAATACAACAGTTACTAATAGGGCATCATGTAAAATTGGGATGTGTAACCGATATGATTCTGCAATCTGTATTTGGGGTAAAAATGGGAGTTCATAACCCACTTGAGTCTAATGTATGAAAATGATATGTCAAGAGCTTTGCAATGTTTTGAACAACCAATAAAAAAAGAAAAAAAGTGGCTTTTCCTCTGCAAAGGATGGGAAACGTGGAGAGTGACAGAAATGGGGGAGGGGCAGATGACCACGTCAGCTTCCTCTGTAAAGTGGGAACCTTACTGTAAAGTGCCAAGGACAAGCAGGTGGAGTTGAAGTTTACGAGGTGAACGACTAGAAAAGATTTAGAGTAAACACACTAAAAAAAAATATGATGAGAAGTCAAATAAAGATGGTTACAAGGGAACTGGGTATCAACAGTTTGACCTCCAAGCTCAGCCACCTCACAATGCAAAAGGGCAAGGGGCCGGAGAACCAGGGGTGTGCAAGAATACGGCCAGGACAGCAAGGAGCTGCTCTCAGTCCCCAGGGCCACCAGGACCCCTTCACATAGATCTCAGTGGTGTCCGTATTAAAATAATCATGGAATCATCAGCCAACAAGTGAAATTATCAAGAAAATCATTCAAATCTGGCTGAAATGCCTTAAGAATGTGTTTGGGGGAATTGAGTACTGGTATACCTAATTTACTTTGTCCCCAGGTCTCCAAAACCATAGAATAAAATAAGACAATATAGTATGGATATAAAGAACCTTTACAGTCATATATTTTTTTCGGTCAACTCTGCAGTAACATTTAAGTCTTCACGGCTTGCTTCATAATCAACGGACCAGGCACAAGACCAAACTGCATAGTTCTGAAGAAAATATAAACATACACATGTAAACAGCATCCCTGCAAAGCACAGCGTTGGGCAAGTTCGCCCTAAAGAATTCACACTGGTGCCCCACCAAAGCTCAGCTCTTACACGACCCAATCCGAATCCATACACTCAAGCTTTATGTTTCAGAATGTGTCACCACTGACGGAATATGGCTCATTCATTTAATTTTAATGTTTAGTCTTCTTTAGACTGTGTTTCTTATATGAAATGCTTTGGGGTTCCCAAAATTGATGCCATTGAAGTGATTCACGTGCATAGTAAAATCGACGGCTTTCTGTATTTGGGCAAAGGACACATTGGTCAGCGTGCCATTGAACAGGCTGGCAAAGGGGCCCTGGGAGGAAAGATGTTGAGGTACTTGTCAAGGTCTTGTAGCTCGTAAGTGGAGAGCTCAGCTTTGCTAGTGGTCTGGCTCAAGGGGCAAAGCTCTGAGTCACTGCATGAGTGGTACCTTCCAAAAATCTGAAAAGCAAGCAGAACAGTCAGGATGAAAAGAAAGACCCGGGTGATTAAGAACAAGTTAAGGTGGTTTTTCAAGGTTATTATTTTATGGGAGGGGGCAGGGGTCAGCAATGATGGTGGAATGTGATGGACATCATTACCCAAAGTCCATGTATGAAGACATGAATGGGTGTGAACATACTTTATAGACAGAGATATGAAAAATTGTGTTCTCTGTGTGTAATAAGAATCATAATGCATTCTGCTGTTGTGTATTTAAAAAAATAAAAGCGATTTTTTAAAAAGCTAATAAGTAGCTCAAAAACATCTCTTCATAAACATCTTTGTCCAAGTAGGATGGTCCACAAGAAGGGCTCATTTTGATGTGTTTGGCAGACATGGAGAGGTGCACACTGTGGTATGAATTTTCCTTCTAGCTATTGGATGGGTCCTTTGCACCTGCCAGGGACCAGAAAACTAGTGAGAACGGGCTCCCAAATAACCCATGGCTCAAGCCAGAGGAACAGAGACCGGCATCAGGCTGTGTTTGTGCTAGGCCTCCTCCAGCTTCTGAGGCCATGCTTTCTAGAAGACACTTGCCAGGAAGAGATGAAAGAAGAGGGAGAGGAAGGAGAGGAACCAAGAGAAAGAAAAAGAGAACTGAAATGCTTCTGCTATCCTTGAAAATGATCAGAAGTCAAAAAGCATAAGGCATTTTTCAAACTTGCCACTGAAATGGAAAATAAATAAACAAAGGATAGTGATCAATGAAAGCATGCCCAGAGCATTACCTAAGCCGTCCTGGGTGTCCTCCTGCCGGGACGCTGACAGGCTCCGTGCTGAGAAGAGCCCCATCTGGACACGTTGGAGATGTTTCCCGCTGACCTCATGCTCTCCCCCTGAGCTCATTCTGGACCGCTTCATGGATAAGCAAATCATGTTTGATGGGCTGCTTTTAATATCTGTCCTTGTTTTCTTCTCTTGGCATAATCTCCTGATTATGAGTTTCAGGCCAGACTTCCCTGAAAGGCTATTTCCATGGCTCTCTCATTTTGTCATCCATTTGTTTATCAAGAGACTCGGCGGAAGCCATCCTGTTAGCGATTTCACCATGTGATGCTCCTCGTGGGGAGCTGCGGTGCCGACTAGTAGGTTGGTCACCCACGATTGCCCCTTCCTTCTGGGAGCACAGCCAGCCTCCCTGGCTGTGAGGTGCACCCTGAGCACAGAGTTGTCACTGAGTTGGAGCCAAAGAACGTGGATCCTGTCCACCATTCTCAGGCTGGTCCCTCAAACTCAGCCCTGTGTACAAGTGAGCTCTGCTTTGGCCAGGCTGTTCGAGGCACCAGGGAGACCGAGCTGAGCAGTCTGCACGTGAGGCAGATGTGACGGTCCAGAGACTGGAGAAGAAGACCAAGTTCAGATCCAGGAAGACCACCAGCACTTCATCACTAGACAGAGGCAGCCAGGGCAAGGGGGTGAGGGAGGAGGTCGGGGACAGGGCAGGGACAGAGGAGAGGCAGAGAGTCTTCTGATGGGGTCAGCTTCCTGTTGACGGAAGTGCTCATAGACACACGTGGGGACCCCATCAGACAGACGCTTCCGTACTGGTGCCCCTAAGCGGGGGATCCGATAGAAAAACTAGAGCAGATGCGTGAACAGAGTGGGAACCCATCCATAAGAATAAGAGGACCACAGACCGGGGCAGAGAGAAGAAAAGGAGGAAATGCCAGAGACCGTCAAAAGAACCAGCCAGAACTTCCAAACCAGACTCTGGGCCCTTCTCTTTGGAGAAGTGTGTCACTGTCACTTTTGCAATAAACCTGCTGCTGGCTGTCGCTAACTGTGCCCTGTTCTTCAATTCTCTGCTGAACGGAGACCACAGACCCAACACCCTGGACAGTGACAAGATGATCCCAAGAAGCCTAAGAAGTTCCCTAAGGAGGGACAGGAAAAGGGAAGCAGGAAAATTAAAGCAGAGTTTCCAGGAGCAGCAGCCAGTAGGGACACGTCCCACGAGTTCTGTAAGATGAGGGATGGAAAGCAGCGGCCAGGTCAGCCAGTCCCACGGACACCCTGTCTGGCTTCTCGTCAGGACAGAGGGCTTACAGTGGGGAAGCCATCGAGAGTCTGAGGACCGGATGAGAAAGCCCAACCACAGACAGCAGATTCTTGCTGTTTACAGAGATGGAAGAACAGTTAGCCACAGGGAAAGAAGTTCTAATGGGAGACAAAGCTGAATAGAAATTAGGTCGACCTCATCTTCTCAACTGGGGGGCAATGGGAAAAGGGGTGAACACCAAGTGAGAGAGCAAAATCCAAAAAGTCATATGCAAAAATGTCAAAGGTGATTCTCTTCTGGTGGTGATGCAAGTTTTTACTTGTGAACTTCTTCTATTTAAAGTCTCTACCATGACTTTTATGTTACAGTTGTGGTGGCACATGCCTGTAACCCCAGTGGCTTGGGAGGCTGAGGCAGGAGGCTCTCAGGTCCGAAGCCAGCCTCAGCAACAGTGAGGCTGGAAGCCACCTAGCAAGACCCTGTCTCAAAAATAAAGGACTAGGCATGTGGCTCAGTGGTTAAGTGCCTTTGTACCCTGGTACAAAGAGGAAGAAAAGAAGAAGGCCCAAATAAGGTTTCTCTCACATGTAAAGGCCACTCCATGAAAATAATCTGCAGGAACATTCCACCCCAAGCTTTGTCCACAGCAGCTGGAAAACAGGGGCAGACCTGAAGGGGGTTACCGGACAGTTCAACTCAAGGGCCAAGAGGACACAGCCAATTAGAAGGTCACGGGCCAAACCAGGAGCCTTTACGTTTCCAATACCTGCTTAGCAGAGATTTGGACCAGTAGCCACAACCCGGCAGTTATATAAATCCCTGGACTAGTAACTTGTTACGAGGTCCCCTCTTGGCTACCAAGAGATCCGCTTCTTTTTCTCACTTGAAATAAATTCTCCCCCTTTCACTCTTGCCTCCTGTTGTCCAGGGATTTCATTCTTCCGATTCACAAGAAGAGAACGTGGAAAAAAATTGGAGGAGAGTTTCTGGGGTCCGCTGCAACACAGGGAGCATGGCCCACCACTGGGAGCCGCAGAGAAGGCTCCGGCCTTGCTGGCTGTGACCCTCAGAGCCAGGCCAGCACTCATCCCCCGCTATGATTAGCTGCTAACACTCCAACAGGCTTTTGCTGCTGCAGAGATGGCAGCTGACACGGAGCCAGCAGAGCGGAGAATCTGTTTTCATCTAGAGCTCTGATTTCATCCAAAAAATTATTCTTCTAAAACAAGAATTATTTTCCTGTTGATCACCGCCCCCCACCCCCCAAGCTGCTATTGTTATCCGGGCCACCATGGAAAAGAGCCACGAAATTGCCATCGCATGTGGCCGACAGTGAAGGACTAACGCCGCTCCTTCCTGCTGGTGAAAAGTGCATTTTAGGATTTCCAGAACCATGTGCTTTAATTGAGAGGTGAACATCCCCAGCTCTTGGCACTTGGGTAAGAGAACCATTTTTTGCAATAGAAAGGAAAGATTTGTTCCAGTTTCCTTTAAAGCCACTGTCAATGCCACGGTCCAGCTTGTCTCCACATGAGGTCAGCCATACAAATAGGTGGATTCCAAATTCTCTTCTATCACAGACAAATTTAAACTAGCAGAAAGACAAAATATGGCATACGAAAATAAGATTGCTTCCATTAAAGTTATCTTTCAAGGACCAGGAAAAAAAAGTCTTTAAAAAAAATTGAGTGTTTGCTAGCAGCAGACCCTCACTAAAGGAAATTCTTAAGGATATACTTCAGGAAGACAGGATATTATCCCAGATGGAAAGAATGAGATATGAAAAGAAATTAAAGCAAAGAATGGAGAAAATTTCAACAAGTCTAGAAAAGCCCTGATATATAAAATGAGAAGGAAGGGGGCTGGGGTTGTGGCTCAGTGGTAGAGCACTCGCCTCACACGTGCAAGGCCTGGGTTTGATCCTCAGCACCACATAAAATAAATAAAGTTATTGTGTCCAACTACAACTACAAAAATATTTTTTTAATGAGAAGAATAAGATAATATAAATAATAATAATGGTCTTGGGGAGTCATTAAAAAACAAGATAGAATGCACAATAACAAGAGCACGGTGTTAGAAGGGCATGGTAAGGAAGCATTTTAAGGATCTTATTTGGTAAGAGGGTTTAGATACTGATCAGCTTTATTCTTTGATAAATGAATCCTGCATTTTAGGATTTCTAAATTATAGGATTGCTCAATTATATGGTATCTATTAAAATATAAAAATAGAATATATAAACTAATATAAAATGGAATGAGAGAAACTAATCAATTCAGAAGAAGATATGGAATGGGGAACAAGTAGAAGTCACTTAAAAATACAAGACAAGGACATAATAATACATCCGTGTGGGAGTCTTAAATCCAAATGTCTTCATAATTTTAATACAAGCATACAGATTTAAGTCTCCAGCTGAAGACAATGATTATTAGACACTCTTCAAAACAGAACATCAAAAATATCTAGAAACGGAAATATTAAAAGGAAACAGGTAAAGTATATGTGCAGGTGAATAGCAGCTTAAAACATATTGTAGTTGTAGTTTAGAGAAATAAATGGAATTCAAAACAAAAAGCATTGCTAGTGATAAAGAGGGCCACCATATAATAATAAAAGGTGTAATTTGACAACAAGTTTAAATAATTCTAAACAATGATGCACCTAATCACAAGGTTTCAAAGTATAGAAAGCAGAACTGAAAAGATAAATCTACCACACTGCAGTAGATTTTCATATAACACAACACTCCCAGAAACTGAGAACCCAAGAATTCAAAGGATCAGTAAAGACAGAGATTTGCAAACAAAAGAATTAAAAAGCTCAACATAATGGGTGTGAAGAACATTGTACCCAATGACAAATATCATTCAAATATTTGTAAAAATTTGCCATATACAGTGCCATGAAGCAAGTTTCAACACAGCCAAAGGAACTGGTATTATAAAAATAAATTTTATAATGTTATTAATAAAAATCAATAACACAGATAATTAAAACCATGATATGTTTGAAACTAAGGAATACCTCCAAATAATTTGTGGCCAAAAATATCAAAATTGAAATTCAAAATATTCTAACTGAACAATGATAAAACCTTCAGGATACAGCTAAGGCAGAAGCTCCATGGAAATTCATGGCCTTAAACATTTAGGTTAGTAAAGAAGAAAGGCTGAAAATTAATGATGTGACAGGGAGGGTCGGGGAGGGGAAGGGAGGGGACTGGAACACCTTAGGAACCCAATACTCACTGAAGACCTTGAGTCAACCTCTCCCCCTCTGACTCTTCCCCCAGAGGCTGGAGAGTAGCAGGACAGGGATGGGGAGAGTTCCTTAATGGGGACTAAGTTACAGTTAGAAGCAAGAATCTCTGCTGTACTGTGGCACAGTGGGGTTATTATAGGTAACGGTGATGTACTGTACATTTTGAAAACCTAGAAGAAAGGATTTTGAAAATTTTACCATAAACAATAAATGTTTAGAGAGATTAACCTCATTTCAACATTATACAATGTATACATGTTTTTAAACATCATGCTACCCCATTAACATGCACAATTTTATGTTTTAATGCACTAGTTAAAATATATTTAATTTTTTAAATATTTGACAAAAAAAGATAATGAATCAAAATCCCATTCAATGAAAAGATAATTACCTTTTTGTACAAATTAATCTAGAGCATAGAAAATGAGGGAATATCTCCCAATCTATTTTGTGAGTTTAATATAGCACAGGTGGGTGAAAAGCAGAGGGAGAATATAGAATAAGAGTGAGAACAATAGAACATTGTATGGTTAAGGATGAGGAGTCTGGTTCTGCTATGGACTTGTATGAGTTCCCTATATATTCTGGATATTAACCCCTAAATGATATATGTATTTTCTCCTACTCTGCAGGCTGCCTTTTAACTCTGTTTTTTCTTTTGCTTTGCAGAATTGGTTTTAAACTGAGGCATAATGTTTGCACATCTTTATGGGGCACATCATGTAATGCAATACATGTATACAGTGCATAATAAGGAAACAGGAGTAATAATATTTCTATCTCTTGGACCATTAATCTTTGTTGTGTGTTGGGAATTTCCTACTCTTCTATTCATTTTAAAACCTATCACAATCTGTTTAACCCAGAGTTGGCCTACTGTGTTAGAGAAGCAGAGTGATTTCTCCACTGTGTTTCAGTGCCCCTTATTGAACCTCTTGTTCCACTCCCTCTACTCTTCCTAGTTTCTAGTGGCCACTATTCCACACTGTTCCAAAACACGATTTTTAGTTTCCAAAAATGAGTGAGAACATACAGGATTTGTGCTTCTGTGCCTGCCTTATTTCAATTCACATAATGATCTCCAGTCCCATCCATTTTGCAGCAAATCACAGGATTTTATTCTTTTGTGTGGCCGAATGGCATTCCATCATGGAATAAACTTCGTTCTTTCTCCATTCATCCACCAAAGGGCACCTGGGTTGATTCCACCTTTTAGCTATTGTGAGTAGTGCTGCAGAAGATGGGAGGGGCATGTTTCTTTTTGATATAAGGAGTTCATCTTTGCTAGATGATGGGCAGTTCCATCGTTAGTGTTTCAAGGACTCTCCCTACAGCTTTCTGCAGCGGCTATGCTGATTTACATTCCCACCAACACTGCCCAAGGATTCCCTTTCTCCACATCCTAGCCAGCATTTGCTATTTGTTGTCTTTCTAATAATACTCATTCAACTGGATCAAGGTAATTACCTCATTTAGTTTTGATTTGCACTTCTCTGATAATTAATTAAATTAAAAATTTTATATATACTTGTTGAACATTTCTATGACTTCATTTGAGAAATGTCTGTTTAGTTCTTAAGTGTATTTTTAATTAAATCCCTTTCTTGGGGGGGGTCCACTTTTTGAGTTCCTTATATACTCTGGATTTCAATCCCTTGTCAGCTGAATAGTTTGAAAATATTTTCTCCCATTCTATTCATTATCTCTTAATTCAGTTGACTGTTTCCTTTGCTGTATAAAAGCTTCTTCTTAGTTTGATATAATTCTATTTTCCTGTTTTAACTTTTGTTTTCTGTACCTTTGTGATTCTATCTAAAATATTTTCTATACCAATGTCTTGACATACTTCCCCTGTGTTCTCCTATAGTAATTTCATAGTTTTGAGTTTAACATTTAGGCCTTTGATCCATTCTGAGTTGATTTTTGTGTATGGTGAGAAGGAATCTAGTTTTATTCTTCTGTAAATGTTCAATTTTGCCAGAACCATTTATTGAAGAAGCTGTCTTTTCTCCACTGTATGTTCCTGATAACTTTGTCAAAAATCAGTTAGCCATAGAAATATGTATTAATTTCCAAGTTTTCTATTCTGTTCCTGTGGTCTATGTGTCTGTTTTTATGCCCATATAATGATGTTTTGATTACCATAACTTTGTGGTATATCTTGAAGTCAGCTATTGAGATGCCTTCAACAATAGCTTTTTTTGTTGGTGGTGGTGGTGTTTTGTTTTGTTTTTTCAGGATCACTGTGTTTACTCTGGAGGGGTTTTTTGTTGGTTCCATATGAATTTTAAGTTTACTAATATTTCTGTGAAGAAATCATTGATGGTAATTGCATTAAATCTATAATCCATTTTGGGTAATATTCTCATTTTAAGAATATTGCTTCTTCCAATTCATGAACATGGTATATCTTTCCATTATTTGTGCTAATTTCTTTCATCTGTGTTTTATAATTTTCATTGTAGAGGTTTTTTCACTTCCTTGATTAATTTTATTCCTAAATACCTTAATTTTTATAGCTATCACAAATGGAATTGCTTTCTAAATTTGTTTTCCAGAAAGTTAAGTATTGGTGATAAAAATTTTTTGTATGTTGATTTTGTGTCCTGCAACTCTACTGAATTCCTTTATATGTTCTGACAATTTTTGATAGAGCATTTAGTTTTTTTGATGTATATAATCATGTTCTCACTTTGCAGAGCAATTCCACTTGACTATTTTTGCTTCAATTATCTGTGTTTTTGATGTGATGGCCAAAAATGTTATTGCCAAAACTAACAGCAAAAAGCTTTTTTCTTATGTTTTCTTCTCTTAGCTTTACAGTTGTAGGTCTTATCCTAAACTGTTTGATTCATTTTGAGCTGATTTTTGTATATGGCATGAAGTGAGGGTTCAAGTTACATTCTTCTGCATGTAGATATTTGATTTTCCTACAGACTTTCTTTTCATTGAACATTTTTAGTACACTGTTAAAGATCAGTTGACTGTAAATATGTGGTGAGGAATTGGAGAAAAAGGAACTCTTGTACTCAGTTGGTGGTACTGTAAATTAATACAGCCATTTTGGAAAACAGTATGTGGGTTTCTCAAAACATTCAATGTAGAACTACCACATAATTCAATAATCCCTCTTATGATTATATATCCAAAGAAAATGAAACCTTGCCAGGCACAGTGGCACACACTTATAATCCCAGTGACTCAGAGGGCTGAGGCAGGAGGATCTCGAGTTCAAAGTCAGCCTCAGCAAAAGCAAGGTATTAAGAAACTCAATGAGACCCTATCTCTAAATAAAATACAAAATAGGACTGAGGATATGGCTCAGTGATTGAGTGCCCTTGAGTTCAGTCCCCAGCACACCCCCTCCCACACACACATACCCCCCCCAAAAAAAAGAGAGAAAATGAAACCTGGATCTCAAAAAGATATCCCCTGTGTTTACTATGTACTCTTTTTTTATTGGTTCTTTTTAGTGACACATGACAATAGGATTCATTTTTACATAATTATAAAAGCATGGAATATAATTTGTTCTAATTCAGTCCCCAGTACTTACCCATTCCCTCCCCTGGTTACCTTCCCTGTACTCTATTGTTCTTTCTGCTATTTATGTAAAGTTTTTTTTAAAAAATAGTGTCTGTGGATGTACATGATGGTGAGATTCACTGTGTATATTCATGTATGTGCATAACTATGCACTCATATTTATTGCAGCATATTCATCATAGCCAAGACATAAAAACCATCTAAATGTC
Organism: Urocitellus parryii; assembly: GCF_045843805.1. NCBI lineage: Eukaryota > Metazoa > Chordata > Mammalia > Rodentia > Sciuridae > Urocitellus > Urocitellus parryii. Next base: position 7,954,059 of record NC_135538.1, on the reverse strand, counting down.
CATCAACTAATGAACATATAAAGAAAATGTGACATGTATTTGTATGTGTAGACACACACACAAAAAAAAATGGAATAATATGCAGTCTTTTTTAGAAAGCGGTAAATCATGCCATGAATGCATGGGGAAGACATTGTGCTAAGTGAAATAACCCAGTCACAGAAAGGAAAATTCTGTATGAGCGCATTTGTATGTAGAGTTTAAACCAGTCAAATTCATAGAAATAGAGTCGAATGGTGGTTACCAAGGCCTGGGAGTTAAAGACAATGGGGAGGTGTTGATCAAAGAGTACCAAATTTCAGCTCTAGAGCCCTAATGGAAAGCACAGCAAATACAGGTAACAATGCTGCATTGTATACTGGAAATTTGCTGAAAGGGGAGATTTTACATGTTCTCACCACAAGAAGAAAGAAGGGGAACAAAGAAGGGAGAAAGGGAAATGGTACATATATGAGGTGATGTGAGTGTAAATCAGCTTAACAGTGCTTACCATTTCCCCATGTATACATATATCAATACATTGAGGTGTATACTTTAATTACACACACCTTAATAAAGAGGGAGAAAAAAAAGAATAAGGAATCTGGAGTTAAATGAAGTTCAAATCTTATCTCTATTCATAAGTGAATAATAGGCAAATTGCATAACTTCAGTTTTTCTTATGGGTAAAATATGCATTTAGGACCATCACAGATTTGAAAGATTAAAGGAATTGAAAAAGAACTTAGAAAAATAAATGTTCAATAATATATTACTATTTCAAGTAATATTAGTATCAAAACATAACATGAACTTATGTGAAAGTAAAATTTCAAATCAAACTCATAAAAATTAATGCAAATAACCTAAACAAAACATCAGTAAAAACAAAGCAAGTATATATAAATAATACCATGATCTAGTTGGGTTTGCTCTAGGAATTCAGGGTTGATTTGATGTTGTTACATCAATTAATGCAACTCACCACATTAACAGCTTAAAAGGAAGTAATTATACATGTATCTTAAAAATTATACAAAAATCCTCTGGCAATAATCAACATCCTTTCATAGTTTAAAAAAGCTCTCAGCAAATTTGGAACAGAGTGCTTCCTGGTTCTGACAAAGAGCAGCCAACAAGGGGCTGGTGAGCATGTGCTCCGCATGTGTGGGGCCCTGGGTTTGATCCCTGGCGCAATGCACGCACACACACAAAGAATACAGAAATAAATAAATAAATAAAAACTTCATTTAAATCAAGAAACACTGAATTTTTTTAAGGTCAAAAGTGAGATCTAACTCATAGGTATAATCAGAAAATAGTACTTCTGGAAAACCATCCACTGTATTTTCACCCTGTGTTGCAGTTGACGCTCAGGGATGGGCCAAGGTTGGTAGGCAGACTCAAAACCAGACTCTTGAGCAATCTGGAGGACTTGAAGCCTAGTGTGAACGCCAGGAGCTTCCTGTAGAATCTCAGCCAAAATGGTAGGACTGGATGGACCGTGGGATGCACGTGCTTGTTCTCTGCCGCCTTCTCATCCGTGGTGCACATGGACTTTTATGTTAGAGAAATGGCAGTGTGAAGCTCCAGGACCTAAAGGGACTTCATTTATTCTTTGTGGAACCAAAACTTGAGTATTTACAACTAATGAAGTAGACAGGTGAGTGGGCTCTCCCACTGAAGGAGTAAGGTGAAGTTGGCCTTTATGTCATTCTCCAGTGCCAGAGGAAGCTGTCTTTCTGTTGTAACCTCCTCTCGTGCTAAACTGTGTTCACTCACCTGAAATATAAACTGCTTATATTTGAATGGACGTCCAGGCTGCAGAAGCTTATTTTAAATAATTATGTGAAGCCAAAAATAGCATGGAAATAAAGACAGCTTATAGGCTGTGCTTATGGAACAGTCTGGAAGAATATGCCCCCCTCCTCAGTACTTTGGTAAATGTGCTTACCTTTATTTGACAAAGACACCCTAAAACTGAAGGCGATCCGTGCAGTTCCACAAAGGCATGCGAAGTTGGAGGGATCCTCTGCTCCCACAAGTTAGCTCCGAGACATCTGGTTTTCTCTCCATGTGATCTCTCTGCTCTTCCATGTTGCATTTGGGACACAGTAACTTTTTAAACAAGATTCAGAACTCTTGTTACATTGTACCACAAGACCACAACTTCCTTAAATCTTCCAACAAAGGAGAGATCTCCCTCCCCTTTTTAATTTTTTTTAATTTTTTAATTTATTCTTATTTGTTATATATGACAGCAGAATGCATTTCAATTCATAGTACACATATATAGCACAATTTTTCATGTCTCTGGTTGTACATGATGTAGAGTCACCATCTGTGTCTTCAAACATGTACTTAGAGTAATGATGTCCAACTCATTCCACTGCCTTTCCTACCCCCATGCGCCCTGTCTTCCCCTCCCTCCCCTTTGCCCTATCTAGAGTTCATCTAATCCTCCCATGCTCCCCCCGCCAAGCCCCATTATGAATCAGCCTCTTGATATCAGAGAAAACATTCGGCATTTGGTTTTTGGGGATTGGCTTGCTTCACTTAGCATTATACTCTCCAACTTCAACCATTTACCTGCAAATGCCATGATTTTATTCTCCTTTAATGCTGAGTAATATTCCATTGTGTATATATATACCACAGTTTCTTTATCCACTCGTCTATTCCTCTCTTTTCATTCCCGGGTAATGTTGGCTTTTGTTTTGCCAAAATAAACTGCTTCTTGCCCCAAACCTTTTTCTCCCTCTTTTTTTTTTTTTTTTTTTTTTGAATTTGCCTGAGTGGATATAAACAGCCGGTTACAGCCAGAGTCTTATTCATCATCTACTCAAAAAACAAGTTGCCTTATCTGCAAGGACAAAGAGGGCTTCATTTCTTCAATACCCTAAGAGGCAGACAGACATAATTAGCATTCCACCTTCTAGAGCATCAAAGAATGTGCAGCTAAGCAGATCCTCCCATCCCCATTAAGGCCATCCGAGCAACACGGCCATCCACGCACAGTTGCTATCACACCACTGTCATGAACAGCCACTCAGAAGGATGGCGTGGGGACCATGGACCACTGCTTCTTCCACGGTTGTAATGGAATGACTTCAGAGAGGATGTGACAACCTGGTAAGGAAAGAATGGGAAAAGCAGGTGGGCAAAGGGGAGATTCTTGTGAAGACCATATGACAGAGTTTTGGAAATATTTTGCACTTAAACTTATATCCTTAGCGATTTTTCATTAAATAATCTTCAACATCACTTTTTTATTTATTTTTCATTTTTATTTTTTAACCTTACTTTTTTTGGGGGGTGGGATACTGGCGTTTGAACTCAGGGGTGCTCAACCACTGAGCCCCATCCCCAGCCCTGTTTTTTATTTTATGTAGCGACAGGGTCTCACTGCTTAGCACCTTGCTCTTGCCGAGGCTGGCTTTGAACTCAAGATCCTCCTGCCTCGGCCTCGAGAGCCGCTGGGATTAGAGGCATGAGCCACCACACCCGGCTTGACCTTACTTGTAATGACTGCCTCATCACCTGTATAAGTACAGAACTTGATTTTTAATCACAAAAATAATTTCTTATTGTCAGATATTTTCATTATTTCTTATTTCTGGCTATTATAATTTGTCTCAGTCCATTTTCCAATGTTATACCTGAAACACGGACGAGTAATGATAACGATAGAGGTGTATTTAGCTCGAGGTTCTGAAGAGGGGTACTCCAGGAACACTGCTCGGGAGAGGGCCTTCTTGCTGCAGTACCACGTGGTGGAGGGCATCATGTGTGAGACAGCAACGGTGCTTGCTTGGGTCTCTCCCTCTTCTTATAAAGCCACAGATTCCATCACGGGAGCCCCATCCTCGTGACTTCATCGAATCATAATTGTCTCCCAAAGGTCACATCTTCAAATGACATTACAATATGAATTTGGAGATTAAGTTTCCAGCACATAAACTTCAGGGAACACATTCCAAACAGAGCATATGTGATGTCTCTGGGATCATCCTTGTAAATTAATGTGGCTCGCATCTGTGATTATTTTCTTTGAATGCATTCCTGGAAGTAAAATTGTCAAGTCAAAGGATGTCAGCTTTTTTAAAACAACTGAAGAACATTGCCCAAATGCTCTTCAAAGACTTTGTGCTGATTACATCCCTGCTCTCAGTAGGGAACACAGACTGTCCCCCTGGAAAGGCAGCATCTCTGTGTTCATGAACTCGGTCCCCAGGCTAAGAGGATACTGCCTGTCAGCGTCTCTGAGTTGACTTTGGCCCTAGTTCTTTAGGCTTTCAATGGCTATTGGTTTCTTCTTTTTCAGATTAAAAGTACTCTTTAGGGGCTGGGGTTGTGGCTCAGTGGTAGAGGACTCACCTACACATGCAAGACCCCAGGTTTGATCCTCAGCACCACATAAAAATAAATAAATAAAATAAAGGTATTGTGTCCATCTACAACTAAAAAATAAATACTAATAGATAATTAAAATAAGTACTCTTTACACAATTTGTAAATTTGATAAATGCTAATAAATTGATAAATATTATACATTTTCATTCAAATAAACAATGAGAGCTAACATACAGACATCCAGTATCTCATACAGGCCTTATTCTAAGCACTGCATGTGCTAAGTGTTCACAACATAATTGAGTAGGAGGGGGTTACTTTCTAGAATGAGGAATCTGAACCCACACGAGGTTAAATGGCAGAGCAGAGATTAAAACCCAGGCATTCCGACTCCAGAATCTAAGAAATTAATCATGACATCACACTATGTTCCTGAGACCAAAATTAGCTGTAAATTGCCTCTTACAAATGATACAAATATCTTTTTTGATTATCTGTTTTCTATAAAAAAATTTTTAGGAAAAAATTAACATGTGTTAGTGAGCTTTCTGTTACTGTAACAAACACCTGATAAATATGATGAGTCAACTTATCAAGAGAACATATTTGTTTTAACTCATGGAAGTTTCGGTTCGTGGTGGCTTGGACCCACCCTTTTTGGACCTGTGGCAAAGCAGGACATCGTGACAGGGAGCACATGGTGGAGGAAGCTGCTCACCTCATGGAGAGCCATGGCAGGACTGAGATCCCAATGTCCCCTTCATGGCCACACAGGACCTAACTCTCTCCCTCAGCCTCCCCCCTTAAAGGTTCCACCATCTCCCAATAGTGCCACGGGCGGGGGACCAAGTCTTCAATACATGGGCCTCTGAGGGACATTTCAGACGCAAACTGCAGCAGTCAGCCATCCAGCTATCCTGGCCCCAAAGGTTCTTCCAGCCAATGTTCTCACGGTTCCCATCCGTCCATATTTAAGTGTACTGCTAAACCCCCATCCAGAAGGCTCTCAACCTGAGAGAACCATAGGAAGTCTTGTCCTTTCCCCACACACACCAATCGTGACTTCCAGGGTGGCTAATGTATATCAGCTAAATTAAGGAGGTTGGGGGTATGCCCAGTTGCCCTCAAGTGTGGTTTTCCTTGTCCCTGTGGAGGGTCTCTCACTACATATGAGACAAGGCTCTACCTGGGAAGGGCAGGAAGCCCCTCTCAATGGTATTTATTCCAGAGGAAATATAAATTATCACGTATGGTAAAGCACACGGGTGGAATTCAACAGATTTGGAGAGTCTGGTAGGTAAATGTTCTGTGGCAGGCAGGATCCATCCTGGGACATCCTTAGAGCATCTAATGTGGAGACTCTATGAAGAAAAGAACAGTCCCCCAGTGAGCAACGAGTGACCACAGGGAAAGTCCCAAGCCCAGAAAAGATGAAAGACCTGGGCTAGAAGCATCATTTGCTTCTAAAAGTGAGCACTAGGGACAGAGGATCTGGGAGACACTGATGTGCAAACTGATGCCAAGATCCTCTGCGAAGGTCCATTAACCACCCCTCAAAGTGGATTATAAAAAAGCTCGTCTGAGGGCAGCATCTGTCCTTACTCCCAGTGTTAAGCCTCTTGCCCTTCTTGGGTCTACAGTCAGAGGGGAGAAGGGTACTGGGAAATGGCAATGCCACAGCAGTGACCACAGGCAGGAACAGCTGTGAACACCATCAGGTAGAGATGGGCCCTGAAATTGGGGGTGGGAGCTGAGTGAAAGTGACAAAGTGACTCCTATTTGAGAGTTGCCAGGAAACAAGGAAGACAGGCCACACGCTCTGTTCTGTGCCACTTGCCCAGGCACCCTGACAGCCAGCGCCCTCTTTCACTGTCCAGCATGACTCCCATGTTGGGCTGATATATTGTCCAATCAAACTTCTGGTTCCAGTCAAGATGGAGTAGTCCTCCCCTGAGGAGCAGGCCGAGGAGAGTCCCCTGGGTTCCCTCAACCTCTTACACTCCCCATGGGCACTAGAGAAGCCAGAGACCTGAACTGCCAAAGGTGCAGAAGGGGAGTCTGCCCCCTACACAAGGACCAGAAAACCCCTCTGATAATACCTACCCTCCCGGTACACGGAAAGAAAACCATCTATATCCCTGACCCCTAGGTGCTAGCAGGGCTAAACAGGAAGTGTACTTTCCACACATTCATGATGTCAACAAACCAGGAAGGGGTGGTCATGAGTTGGTGTTCTGCTTTTGCAGGGATAGAGCCAGCAGGGAACTGAACTCACTCATCATGGGACAGCAATGAGGCCAAACAAGATGGCACAAGGTACCGCAACCTGGCACTTCACTTTACCTCTGTTTGGATACCAGCATATCCCACACATCAAAGGGTGTAGTCCCCAACAAGACTATTGTCACTTAAGATGCCAGCTGAACTTCAGGGATCCCTAAGTCATTCACACTTACAACCAATTGGCAACAAATTTAGGAAGTCGCACAACCCTCTCTGGTTTGATAATACACTAGAAAGACAGATCTCAAGAAAGCACCAGACTTACCACTTCGGTTTTATTATATAAGATAAAAATCAGGACCAACCAAATAAAGAGGCTAGTAGGGTGACTTCTGAAGCACGCAGTTCCCTGCTCTCTTGCTCATCAATGTGTTCACCAATCAGGAGACTCCACCCAGCTTCAGTGTCCAGAGTTTCTATTGGGATTTCGTTACATAGGCAAGGTTGATTAGACCATTGGCTACAAGGTTCATCTGAGTCTCCATCCTCCGCTTCCTTCCCCAGAGGTCCAGCTGGGTCAAAGCCTCACCCCTCTCATCACACAGTTGCTCTAATATACAGGCAACCTGAGCCATCTCATCTTTTAGGATGATCCAGGGCATGATCCAAGGAGCTCATGAAAAACAAAGACACCCCTCTTGCTTAAGAATTTCCAAATATTTGGAATCTCCCTCCAGGAACCAGGCACAAAGGATGCTCTAATTCTTTATTGTGTAATATGCTCCCTTTACCCCCACCCACCCCTGGGATCGGCAGGGCAATGACATCTATTCCCATGTGGACCCGCACATTCCACCCCAACTGACTGCCTGCAAAACACACACACACACACACACACACACACACACACACACACGCACGCACGATTAAACAAGAATGAGAATCTCAAAACTTGATACCCCAAATGTCTGGATAGGTTTGAAAAATCACTCCCCGCCAAAAAAAGAACCAGGAAAATCTCCACTTGAATGAGAAAAGACAATCAACCAATATTGGCACCAAGCCAGCATCGCTGGGGGAGGATTTTAAATTGTATGATTGCCCTACTCTAAACATAAAGCAGATTGTTCCCATACTGGAGAAAAGCTTGATTATGGAAGTCAGATAGTGGTGAGGAATGGTTTTCAAGAGGTGGCGATGTCAGCCTTAGAGTTTTCTAGAATCAGGGTAATATTGAAGGAAGGAAGCAAAAATCAAACTGCTAGGACAGAGCTAGGCTCCCTCCATTGAACAAACTGTAACCAGGAGGAGGGCAGAGTCACCTCATGAGATCTGCCCTCGTCATTCTCCCAGCCATCACCGAGGTGGAGCCCAGTGAGGATTCAGCCAGGGGCCAGGGCAGTGCTGGGGGATTGTTTGGATAGCGTGTGTGTGTGTGTGTGTGTGTGTGTGTGTGTGCACAGATTTTATAGTCCACAGACAACAAAATGGACATGGAGGTTGACTTAGGGAAGAACAAGCAAGGTCATGGCCCTTCCTCAGACATCTCACAGTGTGTCAGGCTCAATACAAACACAAGTGCACATGGTTCACAGCGGTTGTCGTGACTTGGGAGAGTGCAGGGGGTGTATGCACCATCTGACTCACCCCTCGTTACTGAGATTTGTGCAGAGCTGGGGAAGGTGGATCCTGCCCTTGTCCTGGTTGCTTAACCTGGACTTTTCCTTGTCGACAGAGGGATCTTAACCACGTCTCCTCTTTACCTCTTTCTAGAAAGGCTGACACTGACACGTCTTGAAAACCCTGCATCACCACCATCTTATTTCTATAATGAAGGCTTTTCTGGGAAAGTACTTCTGAGAATGTTTCCACATCTGCACCATCTTGGTGTCCACATCTGTTGTCTTTTTCATTCAAGTGGAGGTTTTCCTGGTCCTTGGTAGGACAAGTGACTTTCATGGTGTCCTGGACACCTCGGTACCCTGTTGCCAGAAGCATCTGATTTTGGAAAGACTCAAAGGCACAAGCAGTGCCAGCCCCAGGCCACACTGAGAGCCACTTGTGGACCTGACTTCTGCTCCCTAGCAGCTCTCTGCCACCACAGTTGTTTCAAGCTTCACAGGGGATTTTGAAAGTGGAACGGTCACAAGATTAAGATGACTTGTTCTTCTCCAGGGATGACAAGTAGTACAAGGAATAACTCAGGAAAAACAAGTTTAAGTCCCCCACGCTCCTGAAATTCGGGCTCACATTCCTCCAGGACAGCCTGCTGTTTCTTGTTTCCATCCCCAGCCCACAAACCAGAGGACACATGGAAACTGGCAGGCCCCTTGCTAAAGAGCTATGTATTGTGACAAAGCCAGTTGTCACAGCCACATGAAGTCATCTGGCCTGAGCATGGGAGTGGCTTGGCTTAGCAGGCCATGTCATTCCTTGTGCTATGGAATATTGTTTTGGCAAAAAGCAAGAAGCTGTATGTTCTCACTCTCGGGAAACCATCCAACACCTCCCTCATCCATTTCAGGGCAAGCATGTGGCTCCCCTGAGACGTGCTCCCCGGTGCCTGGACATTCTCCGAGGGTTGCTTTTCTGTTGGGGGCTACCACTCCAGAGAAGGAAGGTGTCAAGGTGACATGACCTCTGGAGAGCTCTGTCTCCAACTACGCAGAGGCACAGTAGGGACGGCAGCCCAGGCTCACATTCCCTGGGAAGATCTGCTGGCAAAATGGCACGTAGGAGGTCCTCCAGAGGGGACAGAACCCCCCCCCCCGTCTTCTCCAAGCAGAGGGGCCCATGCATCCTGCCAACTAGTGCGCTTGCAGTCAAATGTATTTGAGAGCAAACTTGCCAGAGAAAATGGAAAAACACATCTTAGAAATAAATCAGCACCAAAAAAAGAAGAAAGAAAGAAATCAGCACCAGCTCTAAGTTGCTGTTTCAATTGTTCTGCTGCGTGGTCGGCCCCGGCTAGCGGTTATGTGGCAAAGGTCTGGGGCTGTGCACTCTCCCAGGTCAAATGTGAGGCTAACTCTCTCCAGAGCCCACTTTTCACCTGGATGGTCTGTTAAAAAAAAAAAATTAGGCCTTTTACAGAATCATAGGAGTTTAGAGCTGGAAGGAAGCTTAAAGACCAACTACTCTAACACTCTACTTTTATTATAAAAAGATTAGGCCCAGAGAGGTTAAGTAATTTGCACAGGTTTACACAGCCAATCCAGTTACAGAGCCGGGATGGTGCTGAGGTCTCCAGAGGATGTAAGACTCAACTTCAAGTCCAGGCTCTCTACAGTTTTTTTGGTTGAGACTAATTTTTAAAATGATTCCAAAGATTTGAATTGTGAATACAATTAAAACCTCTGGGTATTTTTTGGTAAATGTCTCTGCTTCTCTGGAATAGACAATACACTATTCTAGAATTGAAACTTAAAGTTTGAATCCACTGAAATGTAAAGAGTGCCTAACGTGGGCTGGGTTTGTGGCTCAGTGGTAGAACACTTGCCTGGCATGTGTGAAGCACTGGGTTCCATTCTCAGCACCACATGTAAGTAAGTAAATGAAATAAATATCCATCAACAACTAAAAGAAAATATTTTTTAAAAAGAGTGAGTGCCTAACATGACCTTATTCCACTGAACCTGAGGACGTCAGCCTTTGAGATGGCGAGAATGGGATTTCAGGTGGATTTCAGGTTTGCATCTAGAGCCCTAAGTAAACAAGCCGTGTTTGTCATCTCCTCTGACTGATCTGGAGGCCAGGATTAGTTGTAACCCACTCACCCAGCGCCACGTCCTCATACTGGAATCAAATCATCATGGTAAGAAGGGGATTGGTGAGGCAGACGCGTACTGGCATCCCAGGCCAGAAACACAAAGCCAAGAAAGCAGTGACCAGACAGGACATGTGTCCAGCTTAATGTAGAACACGCACACACAATGCACGGCGGGTCTGGGTTCTGAGCGTTTTCTGTAAGGCAGAATTGTCAGTACCTGCGCTCGACGTAAGAGAGGATTCACGTTTCCTAGAGGATGTAGTATTTAGATAAAGAGCAAGTGCTCACTGAATAATATTTCTTACTGAGTCTGTATTTTGGGGGGCACTAGCTATCCTTGTCTTATGACCAAATGCCTTGATATCTGTAGTGGACTGGTGACGGCCTCCAAAAGATGTCCACCCAGAACCTGTGAATATAAACTTCTTTGAGAAAAGGGGCTTTGCAGATGTCATGAATTCAAAGATCTTGGAATGAAGAGATAATCTTTGATTATCTGGGTGGAGTCTAAGTCCAGTGATGTCCTCCTAAGAAGAGAGGGCTGGGGGTATCGCTCAGTGGGAGGGTGCATGCCTGGCAAGTGTGAGGCCCTGGGCTGGATCCACAGCACCACAGAGAGGAGGTGGAAAGAAGATAGGAGAGAAGGGAAAGGAAGAGATGGAAGAGGAGAGGGGAGGAGAGGGGAGGGGAGGAGAGGAGAGGGGAGGGGAAGGGAAGGGAGGAGAGGGGAAGCCCAGGGGAAGATGCAGTCAGAGGTCAGGGCGGTGCTGTCACAGTGAGGGAAGACCTGCAGCCACCAGAAGTTGGGAGAAGCTCTTCCCCTAGAGCTTCAAAGGTACTGAGGCCCTACAGACATGTTGATTTGGCCCAGAAACATGATTTCAGACGTCTGGCCTCCAGAACTGTGGGAGAATCATTTCCTCGGCCACAGCACTCCAGGTCTGCCTCCACAGTCACAGCTTCTTTGCCTCTGTGTGTCTGGGCTCCCACTGCCACTCTCTTATAATGACACATGTGACAGCACTTGGGGGGTCTCTCACATAATCTAGGATAATCTCCTCATCTCAAGACCCTTCACTTAGTCACACCTGCAAAGATCCTTTTTCCAAGTCAAGTCACATTTACAGGTTCCAGAGATAAGTCCCTAATGTCTTGGGGAAGCCTTTTGTGCCTCCAACTCCCATGTCTCCTTGGCTTTAATGCAGTAAAGACCAGCGTGGACCAGTGGCCTTCCCCACACCGGGTGGTATGCCATCTGAACACTTGGCTGTCAAGGTCACAGCAGTAAAGAGAGAAAGGAGTTGGGAAAGCATTCTGGCTTTTCCCTGCCTTAGCCTGAAAACCGACCACATCAGCTCCGCTCACAGTGCATTGACCAGACAACCTGACTTCAAGGAAGGCCGACACATGTAAATGAGCAGTGGATGATTGGTGGCCGCTGACTGTCTGCAGCTCAGGAGGTCCCCCAAGTGCAGGGATCTGAGCCAGAAACGACAGATTCTCTCCCCCATATCTCCTCCACCACAGCATCTCTGTCCCTCACTGAGCTATCCCTCCCCCACCGCTAGTTCCTGTCTCAAAAGTGGCAGCACTAACCAGTCTGTCCAAAGCCTTAACTTGGAATTTTCCATTTGGACTAAGAGGAAAAGATATCTATCCCTTTGTCAAGCTGGCGCAGTGCCCTTCTGACACTGACCACCCTGAGTGAGGGCAAATTCCACAGGTTAAGGGCACAGTCCTCTACAGACTTCCCTCATGTCAGCTGCAACCCCAGGGGGTCCCTGGCCATCCATTCTTCTGACCAACTACTAGAAATTCAGGGGTTTCCATCCCTGGTAGGTGAGCAAAAGAAAACCCAGGTAAACACTTACTTAGGGTTACAGTGTTATTATAAAGATATAAAGAGACAAGTCAGGATCAGACAAAGAAAAGAGTCACATAGGTGATTTCTAGAAGGTTCCAGATGCAAAACTCCCACATCTTCAGAGGGCATCACTCTCCCAGCACATCGGTGTGTAGATGCCAGAATTTTTATGGGGCTTCATTATGTAGGGATGATTGATGGAGTCAACAGCCCCATGACTGACCCGGTCTCCAACCCTCTCCCCTCTAGGAGGTCTGGCTGATAACACCTGGCTCACAGCCCAGCTCTCTAACGGTTGGCCTTTCCTTTCCAGAATGGCCAGCCCCATCCTGAAACTATCTGGGGGCCAGCCATGAGTCACCTCCATGGCTAAACTCAGGTGTGGTCCAAGCAGCCCACGATGAATAACAAACACACCCCTACCACTCAGGAAAGTCAAGAGTTTGGAGGCTGCCTCCAGGAAACAGGGACCAAGGTCAGCCAAGTCCATTGCACAACAGCTGGGCAATGGCAAAGCCTGCAGACTGTGCTACCAGGTGCACCCACTCCATCGCCTACCACACAGGGGAACCCACCTGCGGGAGGAGGATGAAAGCGGCAAAGAGAGAAGCAGGGGCAGGAGGTGGGGAGCAAGAACACGCCCGGACACAGTCGGACGCCCTGGGCGCAGCCTGCCTTTCCCACTTCAGAGTCCTTGCTCTTGCCCAAGCCACATGAAGTTGAATCCCTGGGCTTTGAAACCCCGATAGCCCCGTCCTTCCAGCATGCTCTCTGGCTGGAGGGTGAGAAATGCAGAAGAGGACAGTTACCAGGAGGTAACCTAAGAGTAGTCACACACCTTTATATGAGCAAGTTCCCAAAAAGGAGGACAAAATTGTTCCTCCAGGAGAAGTTCAAGAGCTACGAACACCACCTTCATTCCACTCCTCCCTCCTCGGCAGGCCAGATCTTGGAGTGACAGGACAAACTCCCCAGGAAACCGTGCTAAGTGCAGGTGGAAATGCAACCCAAGGAACAGCACTGGGGCTCCCTTCGCCTCTCCCATTATCTCCAAGGGGGGCGGACATGCTGGAAAGCACACTCATGGGCACTACACTCAGAGCTCAAAAGGCCATGTTGATTTTAAAACAAATCCAACATTGTTGCATTCACCTTTTTAAAATATCAATTTACAGGCTGGGGCTGGGGCTCAGCGGTACCGCACTTGCCTGGCAAGTTTGAAGTACTAGGTTCGATCCTCAGCACCACATGTAAATAAATAAATAAAATAAAGGTCTATCAACAACTAAGAAAATATTTTTTTAAAAAAAAAGGCAATTTAGAGCTCCCCAAAACAAGTTGAAAGATGCATTTCGATGGCTGTCAGGTGGAAGGCATAACAGCAAATTCATGAGGGACATTTTCCACTTCTGAAGCATTGGAAACCACTGCTTTACACGGTAGGTAAGCTTCTGAGACTCACTAGTGAGTGCCAGACAACCTCAGAGCTGCAGTCTGCTCCGCTCACCCTGGCCATCAGCCCCGTATCATCGCCCCCCAGCCCTTACTAGGTCTATAAGCAGAGCAAAAGCAAGAAAGAATAGGTGTTGATTCTCTGAAAAGTACATTTCCTACCAGGAGAGCCCCAACTCTGGGTGGGTGTGATGAGTAGAGACTGGCAGCCCACTCTGAGCAGCTCTTCCTAACGTCCTTCCATGGAGGCAAATTGCCAGCTTCAAAGTGAGCTGGTAAGTCCCCGGGGCAGCCTCAGCTCATGCAAATTTGACAAGGAGATTTGGTGCTCAGGGTGTCCTTCATCCGAGAAAGCAGAACAGAGTCTGAAACCCCTAGAGAGCTGGTGAGAACGTGGTTATTGATGAGCTTGAACCTGCAGACAGCATCTGGCAAAACCGCCAGTTGCCTACCCACCTCCCACCACCCGCAGGCATCCTCCTATAGCATAAAGTATGCGGTGGAGACACCAGAGGAAGAGCAGGTTTGCAGCAGGGAAGAAATCAAGAGCTTAGTTTTGACGTCTTAAATTAAAGACAACAACTAGATCTGTATTTCTGGCAAATTCTGACTGCCGGGGTAATGGGCACTACATGCACAGCTACCTGGCTGATGTCTCAGGAGCCAGAAATGAGCATCCGTCATAGCCAAGTGCTTCCAAGACTGTGGTTTAGAAAACTAAACTTCAGAACATTTCAACAGCACCTGGGAATACCAGCCAAGGACTGTCTTCCCAGCAGGGGGGCCAGCCAAGACTTGTACTGAATGAAATGAAGACATTGACTACCGTTTTATTCAATCTCCCTACATGCCAGGTCCTGTACTAAGAATTTTATGTCTGGTTTGGACGTGAGGTGTCCCCCAAAATCTTACGTGTGAGATCATGCAAGAAGGTTTAGAGGAGAAATGATCGAGTTATGAGAACCTTAGTCTGATCAGTGAATTCATCTCCTATTGGGATTAACTGAGCGGTAACTGAAGGCAGGTAGGGTGTGGCTGGAGGAAGTGGGTCCCTGGGGGTGTGACTTTAGGGTGTCTATTTTGTATCTGGAGAGTAGAGTCTCTCTCTCACTGCTTCATGATCAGCATGTGAGCTTATTCCCTCCACCACACTCTTCCACCATGGAGTTCAGCCTCATCTGGAGCCCCAAGTAAGACAGCCAGCTGAGTCCTCAAATAAACTCTCCTCCTCTGCAGTTGTTTGGGTCAGGCCTTTTAGTTACAGTAGCCAAAAAGCTGACTAAACATTATACAAATATCATCTCATTAATTCTCACAATAACCCTGCACAACAGGCAGGGTTTCCCCATTTTGCAGATGAGGAAACGAAAGCTCGTACTCCAGACTCCTACTCCCATGAAGCCAATGCTCCTGATGCCCTTCCAGCTGCTGCCACCCCACCTCCCATACTTGTGGATCCAGGTTTTTATACTAGAAAGTTCCCTCTCCACCTATGGTCCAAGCAAAGCATGCGGCTCAAAGTTAGCAGCCTCCAAGAGAAGTTGAATGAGATCCACAAATGCAAGCTAGCAGATTAAATTCTAACGTTTGTGGTTAGTGGAAACATTAAAAAAACAAACAACATTTTAAAAATTAATTTCTATAATCTGTTTCATTTAACCCAATATATCCAAAATATTATCATTTCACCGTGTAATCAATGTTCATATTATAGACATTATTAAGTTATAAATACGATGGGAATGATAAAGGAAACAGCAAATGAACACAGGGTTAGGGGGTGAGGAGGGTGCTATTTTTTTGTGAGATCAGTTAGCACAAACTCTGAGCAGAGAGGAGTGAGTGAGAAGTGGGCCACGTGAGTGTCTGTCTCCTGAGCTGAGGGGAGTACAAGTGAGAAGACCTCAGGTGAGACGTCTGAGCAGGTGGGGAGTCGGAGAAGTCCAACGTGGAGAGCTCTAGCTTTAAGGAAAAGACGAAGGGAAAGTCTGAGGGCAGGTGCTGAAATCAGGTAGGGCACGTTCTTCTCATCTGAACATGACGAGAAGATAAATGGCACCATCTGTCATACACTTGAACACTCACGACTGAATGGGACCAGACCAAGTGGGCAAGATGCTGGAACGCCTGCACCACCTTCCAGGAGAGGAGAGATGGTCGGAACTAGAGTGGTGAGACACTGTTGGATCTGGGTGTCCATTTGAGGATTTGCTTGTGCTTGGGAGATGTCAGAGAAAGAGAAGAGTTGGGGAGAACTGCCCTGAAGATCAGGGGTTGCCTTTTATTGAGAAAGAGACACCTGGAAGAAGAGCAGGTTTGGAGCGGAGAAGACACCCAGAGCTCAGTTTTGGTGTCTTAAATTTGGGAGGCCAATTAGGCATGCCCTAGTAGAGCTGGTTTTGTGGTGGATTTATGAGCCTGGAGTATGATAGGGAGGTCCAAATTGGAGGTCTAGATTAGGAAGTCCCCAGCACAAGAGCAACATTAAAGTCATGAGATAGGATGAGATCACCCAGAGGGGTGAGAGGAAGAGAGAAGAGTGTGAGGACTGGACAAAGGGCATTTCCATGTTTGAATTCCAGAACATCAGAAGGACCCCACTGGAACCAAGGAGGAGTACCAGGGCCCAGGTGGGACAGGACGGGCTGCTGTGTTCAAAGCTGCTGAGGAGTCAGGAAGGGAAATCATCCACTGGACTTGTCAGCACATCGGGGACCTTGATAAGCTTCAGTGCAATTGTTAGGGGTTTAGATATGAGGTGTCCCCCAAAAGCTCATATGTGAGACATGTCTATGTGAGGCAATGTGAGAATGTTCAGAGGTGAAATGATCAGATGATGAGAGCTCTAACCTAATCAATGGGTTAATCAGTCCATTCGTATGGTTTAACTCAGTGGTACCTGTAGACAGGTTGGGTGTGGCTGGAGGAAGTAGGTCACCAGGGGAGTGTCTCAGAGTTTGTATTTTGTCCCTGGTGAAAGGAGCACTCCCTCCCGCCCTTCCTGGTTGTCGGGAGCACTCCCTCCCGCCTTTCCTCCACCAAGCCCTTCCACCGTGATGTTCTGCCTCATCTCGGGCCCAGAGCTATGGAGTCTGCTGCCCATGGACTGAACCTCTGAAACCATGAGCTGAAATGAACTTTTCCTCCCCTAAGTTGTACTTGTCAGGTCTTTTGGTCACAGTGAAGGAAAACTAACTAAAACAGCAATAAAGCAGCATGAGTGGGGAAAACGGGAAGTTCGAAGGAACTGGAGGAGAGTCAGGAGCAAGGGCAATCTTTGGGGGCATTTTGCCATAAAATAAATAAGAGCATTTGTGCTTTTAGGTTGAGATGTTTGGGGTGGGGGGTTGTAGGTGCCTCTTGTGTTTGTGTTTGATTTTGAAGACAGGGAAGGGAGAAGTGGCACAAATGAAATCCTAGGTGTGGGGAGCCTCCCGTGAATTACTTGGGGGTCTTCTCTCGTATGGAGTCATGGAGATTTAGGTTCTTCCTTGGGAACTACCCAGGCTCCCCCCCCCCTCCACATTAGATTGCCCAAGGCACATGACCTTTATCTCCGCTCTACTAGGAAGACCCTTCTTGTAGCTTGCAGTTGGGTGTAACCCGTTGGGAACTGGACAGCCCATCTCCTACCTATCAAAGAACATTCCATGGAAAACCTTTGATGTTCCCCAATATAAATCAAGCAAGTGCGGGCTCCATTTGGCTCTTTTCAGTGTGGAAGCTCCATCCCTAAGATCGGCTGGCCCGCCCCGCCCCTGCTTTTAAAATAATTTCCTGTTCTGTGGTTTTTTCACTGCTCTATCTTTCTTAGCCTTTAATCCACAGCCTGCCCTTTCCACCAAGAGGAACCCCCTTTCCACGGCCCGTGGGGGATGTGGGCGGGACTTAGGTAGGCAGAGTGGGAGTCAAGCGGCCCACAATTTGGAGGAGTGAAATTTAGATGGGATCACAGACAACTCACCCGCCACTCCTGGGTATGTCAGGAGATAAATCTTAGTGATCAAGCCTTTTTGTTTGCGTTTTCTGCTATCTACAGCCAAAAGAGCATCCCAACAGAATCTCTTCAGTGGAAGACCCTAGAGGATTTTAACAAGTGACTTGGGTGGTCAGTCCAGGCGTGGGCTTTGAAAACAGGCCAGCAGGCACGGCAGAGTTGGCAGCACCCAGACAAGGAGCCCGACGGGCCACGCAGGCGGGTGGTAAATACCCGAGTGTTCCTGATGGCGCTGTTACCAGTTGGTCCCTAATGACCCTCTCAGTGAAGACAGAGCTGGCCTCCCCAGAGACTCATCCCATCCTGGAGTCATCTCCTTGAGTAAGAAGCTCGGCTGGAAGTGCCTGTGTTGTTTGGAAGGAGACAGCAAGAGAGGCCCCATAACAGACAGGAGAAGTGCCCCACCCCTACCTAAGCTCAAAGGCACTGCCCCCACAGGCAATAGGGACAAGTCAGATTTACTAGGCCTTCATTTAAAGAATGGAGAGAGAGTGATGGTAGGGATGTGGAACTCTGTTACCAAAGAGCTTCACATTCCTGCAGACCACCCTGCACGGCCAGGTGAAGAATGTCTGTAGGAAGCCCTTGGTCTTGGAAGTCAGGGAGTCGGGAAAGGAGAGAATAAAGGACCTGGCTGAGGACCTAGTCTTCCCACAGAAGTTAGCCCTCATCTCCCTCTCATCAGGCCATGATGAGTAATTAAACCCTTCTCCTGTCTACCCTGTGAGTTTTTAACCAGGACCTCACCTCCTGCCTCTCTGTCCCTCTTAATGCCATTAGCTGATGAATGGATTGATTAATTGAGGGGCTGGTTGACTTCTGGGCTGTCTTTGTTGGGTAACTGGTTGGTTGGTGGCTGGAGGGAGGAACTTCTTTGTAAAACAACTCGAAGGGATTATTTGAACATGCCTGAACATTAAGAAATTTGTAGAGAAAACAGAAAGTGATTTTGATGCTCTCTGTGCCAGGCAGATGGACCGCAGAGCCAGGAAAAGGGGACCAGAACTTTTTGGTGTAGGTGGAAATATGACTCATCCTCAGATGGAAAAGGTGAAGTTAGGTAACACCATCTGCCTTCGCCTTACTGACAGAGCGGGACCCTCAAAGTTGACTCACAGGACAAGTTTGTTTTTTTATTTCATATTATTAAGTATTAATAATACTTCAAATAATAATCTGAATTTGCCACACAAAGCTCAATTTAAAGTATGTTTCAGAATAGACTATTGCTATGAAATACAAATTTGAGAGTTAGAGTTGATCCTGAGGGCAATACACCAATTTTTAGTTTTAAGCATTTTGTATGGAGAATTTCCATAGAATAATAGCACATAATTTTAATAGTATAATCATTCTATACATAATTCCAATAGTATAATACTCTATACTTTTAATGGCATAATTATAATAATATCATGAATTCTTCATGCATCCATCAGAAACTGTCAACACAGGGAAATTTTATCCTGAGGACCCTCTCCACATCACCCAGCCTGAGGACCCTCTCCACACTGCAGCAAGTCTCAGATGCACCTTATTTCATCCAAATTCTTCACTATGTATTTTCAAAAGATAAGGAGTGGTTGGGATCTTTCTGTTTAACAACCACAATGTTATTACCATGTTATATATTAATCACCCTTTAATATCACAGTCACAGTTTGAATTGGGAATAAATATTTTAAGACAGTTCCTACAAATAATTTTAAATATTTTATTTTAAAATGTTTTTAAATGAATATGAACATTGTGTATAAGTATATGATGAAGCATAATGCAAAATTTGCATGAACTTCTTGGTTTGTCTTACTGTTCAAAAATTTCTAAGCAAGTGTGGTTGCTCATAAGCCCATAATTCCAACTACTTGGGAGGCTGAGACAGGAGTCTTAGCAAGACTCCACCTTAAAAAATATTATGTAGACATACACACACAGAATTTAATATGGAAGTTGTTTGGGCTGAGAAGGGAAATCTTTATTTTTTTAATTGCTTTTACACATACGTTGGTCATCCCTCAAACTAGGTATGATTTTCTTATTTTTTTCCTCTGGGTTTCTATTGCTCTTCTAGGCATTGCAGATCCTGGGGCTAACAAGAAACCAATGCCTGTGTGATTTGAGCTCACATTCCGGTGTCACATGCACTGCACATGGGAGCATGTACTACCCATAGAAACAGCAGTATTTACTGAACACACTAGACACGGTTTTCTGAATCTTGATTTTCACACTCAACACCATCAAATCAACAGGCTTAGTTCTATTCTCCCTTCTAATGCTTCAATATATGCTGTCATTTGTTTGACCATGTCACTGACAAGAGTCCCCTTTGTCCACAGGTTTTTCTGGCCACCAGACATCCTTCCCCCATGTGACACACGAGATTGGAACTTTTAATTCAGTGATTATACAAATAAAATCAAGTCAAGTAGGCACAAATGACAGGGAGGGCTTTGGTTGGGACTTCATTCAAAGAGGGTAATTGGAGCTTCAGCTGAAGGGACACTGCACCAGTGGGGGGGCCAGACTGCTCCCCAAATGAAGGGAGATGCAAGCTTCTATGGAACACTATTTGCTGGTGTTCACTAAGGCCTGCTAATTTCCAGAGAACAGGAACAATTCCAAAAAATGTCTCTCCTTGTGCAAGACTCAGACCACTGGACAGTCATGGTCGACTAGCACTCTGTGAAAAGAGCCTTTTGAAGAAATGGTGCAGGGAAAACTGGACATACGTCTATGGAAAAATCAAACTAGATCCCTGTCTCTCACCCTGTACAAAAGTCAACTCAAAATAAATCAAAGACCTCAGAATTATACCAGAAACACTGCAAGTACTGGAAAACAACACAGGGTCAACACTCCAACATATAGGCACAAGCAATGACTTCCTGAATAAGAAGACAGTAATACCAAGAATTAATAAATGTGCTGGTAACAGGTAAAAAGAGTCTAAGCTAAAAACAAGAGTGTGAAGAGAGAAGCCTACAAAGTAGAAGAAGATCTTTGCCAGTGGCTCTTCCAACATAGGATTAATATCCAGAATGTACGAAGAACTCAAAACAACACCAAAAAAAATAAATAACCCAATCAATAAATGGGCAATGAACTAAACGGACACTTCTCCAGAAAAGAAACACAAGCTGTCAATAAATACTTGAAAAAATGTTCAACATCTTTAGCCATCTGGGAAAAGCAGATCAAAACTGCACTGGGATTTCATCTCACTCTGGTTAGAAGAGCCATTGTCAAGAATACTGCCCTTGCTGGGCACGGTAGAGCAGGCCTGTAAACCCAGCAGCTCAGGAAACTGAGGCAGGAGAATCACAAGTCAAAGCCAGCCTCAGTACCTTAGTGAGGCCCTAAGCAACTTAGCAAGATTCTGTTTCAAAAATTAAAAATAACTAGGAATATGATTCAGTAGTTAAGTGCCCCTGGGTTCAATCCCTAGTACCAAAAAAAAAAAAAAAAGAATAGTGTTAACCCTGCAACTGAAGCCCCGATCACCCTCTTTGGAGGAAGACCTAATTAAAACCTTGCCTGTATATTCACGTTCTCTTGATTTTATTTCATTTGTAGAGTAACTGAATCATCAAGATAATGTAATAATAATAATAGAAGGAATATCAATAGAGCAAAGCAAATAAGGGGAGAAATGGAAGGAAAGGGAAGTTACCTTGGAGAGACTTAGCAAGTTATGTGCGTGTGTGAATATGGCATAGTGAATCCCACTATTATGTATAATTATAATGCATCAATTTAAAAAAATTAATTACAATTATTAAAAAGGAATACAAATTATAATAAATGCAATTAAGGATGTCGGTAGAAAGGAACATTTACATGCTCTTGGTGGGATTGTAACTGCATACAACCTCTATGGAAATCAATATGGAGGGTCTTCCAAAAACTGGGAATTGAACCAGCATATACCCAGCTATACCACTCCTCAGTACTTTACAAAAAGAAAACTGAAATCAGCATCCTATAGCAATACATGCATATGCATGTTTATAGAGTGCAATTCACAATAACTAAGCCCAGCTGTCTGTCAACAGACGAGGGGATAAAGAAAATGTGGTATATATACAAGATGGAGTTCTACTCAGCCCTAGAGAAGAATTGCAAGAAAACGGTTGAAACTTGAGAGCACTATGCTAAGAGAAATAAGCCACTCAGAAATCAAAGGTTATATGTTTTATCTCATACGTAGAAGTTAGGGGGAAAAGTGGGTGTGATCTCATGAAAGTGGAAGTGAGAGTACAGAATAGGGAGGAGGGAAGGGATGGGAGAAGGAGGAGAGGGGGAAAGGGAAGGGACTGGGGAATCCAGTTGACCAAATTATGTTATGTGCATGAATGAGTATCTCATGGAGAATCCCAAATCCCACAATTGTTCCTAATTATAATGCATCAATTTTTAAAAGAAACATTTTTAAATGTGTGCTGGCACCGTCATCCTGTACAAACATTCTGTGGCTTTATCTGGGCCTCAGGATAGGGCTGAAGGACTTGGGATGGTCAGGCTGCTATCTAGCTGTCAGAAAAGCCCACGTATGGGTAGAGGAGAAAACACCTCAGCTGAGACCAGCAGGGGACATATCTACATGCAGAGCTGAGCAGAATCTGACCCAAAGGTTAAGACAGCAGAGGAGACAGAAATGATGTGAAGACAGAGTCCTGTTCCAGTCACCCATCAGGTACCTGCAAGCAAAGCCAGGAGTCAGTGTTCATTGCAAAAGCAGCCTTCTAGTTACCTAGGCAACTGCCATCATGGTAACCCATGGGTCAGAGGTTCTTCTACTTATTCTTATACTTCTCTCCCACGACCTGGGAAGGCTGTGAATTTTGGGTTTCCCTTACGCGAAGTGTACTGGCTGAGAAATACAGCGAAAAATCACATGACACAGAAAGTCATTTTCAAAAAGCAGGAGACGGGGCAGCTCTCTGATCTTAGACCTGCTTCAACATTAAAGGAGAGAAAGAGAAAGAACCCACATTTTCTTTATTTATACAAGGAGGCTTCAAAAGGATTTCAATGGAATGTTCTTTTGCCAAATAAGGTAGGAGGTGGGCTGTCCAAGCCTAATGGGTAATGCCCAAGTCCAGAGCTACAAGAGCTGTCCCGTTGGTAAGGCAAGGGCAGAGATCCCACTCCTTGGGCGGTCTACACACGGGAATGCCAGGATCGTTCCCAAGGGGAGACCTAAGTCCCCATGGCTCAGTACCTATTAAAAGATCACTCAAGTAGCATCACAGGTAGTATACCACAAGAGGTGTCATCTACAATAAAGCTAGCAGGAAACTAGCAATGTGTTGCCCAGCTGTGTAAACGCCAAAGTGGTTTTTAAATTGACTTAAAATAAGTGAAGCCAGAGCCAGGTGCAATGGTGCTCACCTGTAATCCCAGCAGCTCAGGAGGCTGAGGCAGGAGGATCACAAGTTCAAAGCCAGCATCAGCAATGGTGAGGCACTAAACAACTCAGTGAGACCCTGTCTCTAAAGAAAATACAAAATAGGGCTGGGGATGTGGTTCAGTGGTTGAGTGTCCCTGAGTTCAATCCCTGATACCCTCTCCCACCAAAAATCAAGCCATAGGTTTATCTAGGGTTTTCCCCAGTAACAATGCCATCTTGTGCAAACCTTCTGCTTCAGGATTTTTATCAGGGTTTCATGATGAGTTTTGCTGAAAAGAGCACAAGGTACAGAAACAGCATGCCATGCCACCTGGGGCAATACTGCTCTGTGCCCACAGGTTTACGTCATTGTCCCAGCCCTTCATCCCCAGGGCAGGTCCTGTCTCACATGTCACTGTGCCTAGGTGCTTTAATGTCTGCAAATTCAATTCTTAGAAGCCCAATCACCATGCCAAAGGATATGTGTATTTTTAAAATATTAAGATTTATTTTTAAATCATGCTGCAGGTAGAATACTGAGAGATAAGCAAGGGTCAAGGGAAATAATTTTTCAGGAAGGTGGTGGTGGGTTGTATCAGATGTGAAGTCAAGGCTGGCTCCTTTAATTCTGCTCAGAAGGCATTTAAGACTTTTCTCACCACACACACACAAAAAAAAGTATGTGAAGTAACACATATGTTAATTAGCTTCATCTAGCCATTCCACAATGTATACATATTTCAAAATAACATGTCAGCACATGATAAATATGTAATATTTTTACTTGTCAATTTAAATAAATAGAAGACTTTTTTCTTTATCCTAAGGCTTCATATTTTTAACAGGAAATTCTTTGGCTTTTTCACATCAAATTAGCCCAGAAACTGATTCAAACTTTTTTTTTTTTTTTAAAGACAGGCTCTCAAGAGAATGGAAAGACAAGCTCCAGACTGAAAGAAAACATTTGCAAAAGACATATCTAAGATAGCTCTGTTATACAAAAGATATATTTTTAAAAATCTCTTAAAAGTCAACAATGAAAAAATGAAAACCCCCATTAAACAATGGGCCAAAGATCCAAACAGACACCTCACCAAAGAAGATATACAGATCATAAACACCTAGCTCTTCATATCACAAGTCTATGAAAAGATACTCAGTAGCACACATAGTCACAGAATTGCAAATAAAATAAGATATCAGTGTACAATTATTAGAATGATACAAACCCAAACATTGAAACACCAAATGCTGGTGAGAACATGGAGTGAAACTTAAATGCAGATTACTGAATGGAAGAAGTCAATCTGAGCAAGCTACATACTGTATGATTTCAGCTACATGGCATTCTGGAAAAGGCAGACCATGATGAAGATAATAAAAAGATAAGTGGTTACCACTGGGCAAGGTGGTGCACACCTATAGTCCTAGCAACTCAGGAGGCTGAGGCAGGAGGATCACAAGTTCAAGGTCAGCCTAGGCAGCTTAGTGAGACTGTGTCTCAAGGTACAAAATTAAAAGGGCTGGGAGCATAGCTCAGTGGTAGAGCACCCCTGGGTTCAACCTCTAGTACCAGAAAGGAAGAAGGGCGAGAGGGAAGGAAGGAAGGAAGAAATGGAAGGGAGGAAGGAAGGAAGGG
Organism: Urocitellus parryii; assembly: GCF_045843805.1. Classification (NCBI taxonomy): domain Eukaryota; kingdom Metazoa; phylum Chordata; class Mammalia; order Rodentia; family Sciuridae; genus Urocitellus; species Urocitellus parryii. Next base: position 7,929,391 of record NC_135538.1, on the reverse strand, counting down.
AGGGAGGGAGGAAGGAAGGGAGGCAGGAGAGGAAGGAGGGAGGAAGGGAGGGAGGAAGGAAGGGAGGGAGGGAGGGAGGGAGGCAGGAGAGGAAGGAGGGAGGGAGGGAGGAAGGAAGGGAGGGAGGGAGGAAGGGAGGGAGGGAGGAAGGAGAGGAAGGAGGGAGGGAGGGAGGGAGGAAGGAAGGGAGGCAGGAGAGGAAGGAGGAAGGAAGGGAGGGAGGGAGGGAGGGAGGGAGGGAGGAAGGGAGGGAGGAAGGGAGGGAGGGAGGAAGGAGAGGAAGGAGGGAGGAAGTAATTGGTTGCCACAGGTTGGGAAGGCAGGATGAATGGCGGGAGCACAGGTGTTCTGAGGCAGTGACACCATCTGCATGACACTACCCTGGTGGATCCGTGTCACTGTGCCCCTTACAGCCCGTAGAGTGCACCCCACCAGGAGTGAGTCCCAAGGTCAACCATGGACTTGGACAATGATGTGTCAGGGTAGGTTCACCAGCTGTGACAAGTGCAACATCAGATGCAGGTGTCGGGGGTTGGAGGGGAGCAGCCAGGAACTCTCTGCCTCCTGCTCAGTGCTGCTGTGACTATGAAAGTGCTCTAAAAATGATCTGTAAAATTTGAAAGGAAAAAAAAAAAAAGAACACAGTCTGAAGTTGGCTTCAGTTCAGGGACTCTTCCTTTGGACCTGGTGGAATGGCTGCTTCTCCACTTCTAGATGGTTCCTTCTCCTCTCTCTGCTCTGCCACTCGCACTCACGTCAAGGGCCCAGGATCCACCCACCAAGCTCCTTTTCCTCTCCCACTTGCTTTCCACCTCTCGCTGTCTTTGCTCTGAATCAAGCGATTTCTTCCCTTTGGTTTTCCAGGGGAGAGCTCTCCATAGTGATCTATCCCTGCCAACAGTCTACTGAACTGTACTTAGTTAGGAAACTAGGATTTTAAGCTCCAGAAAGTCTTTTCGTGCTGTATTTAAATGACATTCGATGTCTTGTCTCTTCTTCAGATAGTTTCATGTCTCCTCCAATAGCTCACCTTGGGCTGCCTCCCCCCCCCACCCCCCCACCCCCGTCTAGGACAAGGTCCCCTGGAGAGAGACACTGCTGTCTTCTTCATGGATCCCTGTTTTTGTGCATCCTGAAGTCAGCTGTTTCAAGGATGGAAATGGCAGAGCCTATCTCTGTGTGGTTCAGACCATAAAAGCACAGGCCATCTGTCCTCCGTAGAGGTCCCCACAGTCTCCAGCCTCAGGGGCAGGAAAGACTCAGGCCACTCATTCAGTGGCCTCTTGGTCCCCTCAAGGCCAGAGAGACCAGACACACTCACCTGGAACTGTGTCAGCCTTCCCCCAGGGACTCCCTTGGAGCCTAAATGTCCCCTGAATCCAGCTCCTCGGTGAGCTAGACGTCATCTGCCTCAGAGGAGGAGCAGAGAGGCCAGAAAGAGACCACAGATGAAAGGAGCCATGTTCAGTGGTGAGACCTCCCAGATCCCTCATGAACCCTCGGATAAATCATGATGACAGATAAAGGGGGGTCAGGAAACCCCAAGCCTTCTGGCAGTACATGTTGTTCTCCTTTACTACTGATGGAAAGAGCTGAGAAAAGTTGAACAACTAGACCCTGAAAGAGCCAGGAAATGAGAATGAGCCAATACACTAAAAACGCAAGAGGTTGGGCTGGGGTTGTGGCTCGGAGGTAGAGTGCTCGCCTCGCACTAGCAAGACCCTGGGTTCCATCCTCAGCACCCATAAAAATAATAAGGGAAACAAAGGTATTTTTTAAAAAAAATATGAGAGGTCTTCAAAGGAGTTCTCAGAACATGCCTACCTGGTTCAACTGCACCCAGACACGCAGACTAGTGTATTCTGCAGCCAAATATCCAAATATCAGCCAAACCTCCAAATATCAACATGGTAACATTGTAGAGGAGTATTTCTCACAGAAACTCTAGCTGGAGTTGGGAATGTTCCGCATCGTCGTTCAGGGGTCAAGGTGGGCACAGCCTCTGCCAGTTTCAAAAGCTGCCACTCAAGTTCATTTGAGGAATCAACATGTAGTCATCCAAGTGAGGACAAATCCAGGCTCTTTGGTAGGAGATTTTTCTATGAAGCCAACTTCTGCACTCAAGAGCGTAGGACACACCTTGCTGTCTTCCATTCTAGAAGTTATCCACATTAATTCCATCCACATTCCATTGGCCAGAATTCAGTCTTAGGACTGTGCTAACTGGAGGGGATTCTGGGAAATGTAGTCGAACTTGATTGCTAACCAAAGGAGTCAAGTTTGGTATTATGGGGCACATCTTTCCAGAAAGCCCTACTGGTTGCAACCCGCTATGAGTCCCTCTTCCCAAACTGGATTAATCACTCAGAACTCCAAAATTAACAGAAAATTACTTGGATTTGGGTTGTTGACAAAATACACATTTCATGCTTCCTCACTGCTGGCAGCTTCAAGGTAAGTCCTGCATTTAACAAAGTGATCTAACGAAAATCCTAAATAGTAAATGCTTTCAACAAGTAGGGTATTATTTATGGGACTTAATAAAAGTTTAATAATGTACAATGGGCCTCTGAGTTGATTGCATCACTGTTTTACAAAAAGGGAAATGAAGCCAAACATAGCAGCAGTGAGAGGAGCCAACTTCTGCGCTCCAGAGCGAAGGGCACGCCTTGCTGGAGGATGCCAGACCAGGCATGGGCTTGTCAGGGCCACGAATCAGTGGCCTGTTGTCTTTTGCCTAAGATGCAAAAAGGACAGCCTCTCAGGGCCTTTTTCTGGTTAATGAGGAAGCAGGTTTTGTCTGAAGATGCATCTCAGGGGGTGTCCCTCAAAGCATCTCAGGGGGTGTCCTTCCTTTCTGAATGGGAGCCGTTAGGACAGCCTAATTCACTCCCTGAGTGTGTGCATTTCTATTTTGTCTTGAAATATGTCTGAAATCCACCCTCCTCTCCCCACCTCTACTTTTCTCACCTTAACTCAAGCCAGCAGCTTCCCGTGTCTCACCTGGACCACAACCGGCCTTCTAGGTAGTCTCCTCATTCATCCCATCTCTTTCCAATCCATTTGGTCCCCTTGATTAAAGCGCCCCAACGGTTTCCCATTGCTCTTGAAAAGCTAGAATGCGAACAGGGCTCCAGAGGCAAGGCCCCTCCACCCACCCGGAGCCCCCCTCCCTCCACGCCACACCTCTGGGCTCAGGCGCCCTGGCCTGTCTTCAATCCTTACACACCTCCTGTCTTCCCTTTGCTCAAAGCACTTCTCCCTCCGCCAAGCCTCCTTGTTCTGCAGCAGACCCCTCCTCACGCCCTTGAGAAGGTGACACCCCACCCCGCGTGCTCTACCTCCTGGGCAGCCTACGTGGATTTGGGCCATCATGGGGCTAGCGTCCACACTCCTGCAGAGAATAGGCTCCACGGAAGCATTGCACCCCCACCGCCAGGCAAGTGACCCGCCCAGCACAGGTGGAGATGGAAAGTGCGGAACACGCAGAATTCAAACAGTGGTGCAGGTGAGCAGTTCTGAGTGGCTTGCAAGGGCTTTTGTGGGTGACCCTCACGACCCCTCTTTGAGATCCAGTCTAGCACCTCCTTTCTGTAGGTGGAGAAACCGCAGTTCTCAAATATTGTTTCGTCCCATTCCCCCTTGGTTCTTAACAAGGCCGTTTATTAGTCCTGCTCTTCTTTTCACTGTTTCTGCCCTTTTCCTTTGGGTGGGCTCTCTTGCTCTTTTCCTTACTTCTTACGTGGAAATTTAGTTCATAAATTTATTAAATTTAGCTCATAAGCTTTTTTAAATGTTCATTTAAAGCCCAAACTTTCCCTCTAGATATTCCCTAGTTGTATCTCACAATTTTAATAGTGTTTTTATTGTTAGTCTGATCAAAATATTTCATTTTGATTATGATATTTCCTTTGATTTTTGAATTATTTAGAAGGACTTGCTTAATTTTTTAAAAAACTTGAAAACACATAAAATTTATTTGCTTTTTTTTTCCCCACTCTCGGATATTTGGCTGTATTTTAGTCAGACTTTGTGTTATTGATGATATCAGCTCTTGGATGTTGTTGAGATTTCCTTTATGATCAAGTATGTGATGAAATATTGCTAAATGCCCTGTGAGGGCTCAAAGGCTGGGAGTTACATTGGGTGTCCACTCTTGGGTCAGGGGACTGTGGGACCTAGAGTTACCAGCTTTATACACTTGACTTTATAAAGTCTTTATTTGCTTTCTTTTGAATAACACTGAAATAAAATTTAAAAAAAAAATACTTTCTGCTGGTGAACATTTTGATCCATTTGTGGCATTTCCTTGTTCCTTGTTTTACATACATCAGCTCAGTTAATTTCTGCAGCACCATCAGAGAGTCAGGGGTCATGAGTGTTCCCGTTTTACAGAAGAGCTCCTGAGGCTTACAAAGGTTAATTGCCTTTCCCAGGACAATGATGTGGTGAACAGGTTTTAAACTGAAGTGGCTACTGCAGCGTGCACACCTGTGAGCACAGACGTTCAGGTCTACCAAGAGCACAAGCCACAAGCAGTAGATAATCCCCTTCTCTCCAACTATAGGAATCTGGGTGGGCCCTGGGAGCTATGGCCATCCCAGAAAAAGAGATACACATGACTCCAGCAAGGCCTGGAATTTACAATAGCTGTTTTCAGTAGAGATTAAATCAAGTTTTGGTTCATCCAAATCAGAAGCAGCATGGGCTGGGAATGGGAGCCACTGCACAAGAGGTGTGAGCTCCCTCCAGCCTGGAGATGCCCTGGGCCTGCTTCTGGTTTGCAAGCACAGATGGTTCTTCCTTACCTTGGCTTCCAAGGCAGTAAGTGGATCTTCTCTGTTTTAAAATATGTGCAATGAAACATAAATACAATTATACTATTAAGATAGAAACAAAAGCATAGAAGAAAAGAAATATGGGCTGGGGATGTGGCTCAAGCGGTAGTACAAACAAAGATGTTGTGTCCGCCGAAAAACTAAAATAAATAAATAAATAGATAGATAGATAGATAGATTCTCTCTCTCCCCCTCTCCTCTCTCTTAAAAAAAAAAGAAAAGAAAAAGAAATATGCCAAAACCCTAAGTAAATATAGGTCCTTTAACCTTAAAATTCACTATGCACATTCTAGTAACTTTAGCAAAAAAGGAAATGTGGTGGGTTCTGAAATTTGAAATAACCAAGGAGAGAAGAATGCAAACTTGTTCAACAAGAGGGACTTTGTTTCTCATAGAAGATGTCAAAAGTCCCTCTGGCTATAAATTTTATAAGTGCTCAAAGCAAATAAAATGATTTCATCTCATTTGTTTAGACTTGTTCTTATGGCTCGCTGCTTTTTACCGTAAACCTCACCTAACACGGATATTAAGCCAATCCATGTGGAAATAATAGATGAACAGATAACTAAGAGACTCAAAGTGCAGCAACTGGGAGCCCCGTTGCACAAGGTAGAGCAGTGGTTAATATCATGGGATTTGCAGACAGAAAGATTTGGGATGATTATAAATATTAAACATACCTACAAAGGTGACCATAGAGCCTGGCATATCATATAGTTAGTTCTCATTAACCTAATATTTCTAAATAATGGGGAACTTGCATTTGACTTTGGCACACTATAACACCAGTTATAACCCAACCATCCCACTGTCTGATTATCTGACTTGGCTGGGGATAAGTTAGACTTCCTGGCACAGGGACTGGCTCTGCATTTAACCAGCTGTGTGTCCTTGGGCATGTTTCTGAGCCGCTATGGGCCTCCATTTCCATACATATAAAATGAAAATAATAATGGCACCCATCCCACAGGACTGTTGTGATGATTAAATAAATGAATATATGTAAAGCTCTGGGCAGTGCCTGATGTTTCATAAGGCCTATATAAATATTAGCTACCATAGAAATGAAGCCACCAAATAAAATATATGCCCACTATACATACTTCAGGAGTTCTTTCCCAAAAGCAAAAGAGCCAGGAATTGAGACAGGAATTTGAACAACATTTTCCCCTCACTGGAGGTTTGTGGGAAGCCAAAAAAGGTGTCCATTTTTCCTACAGCTCAGTTTATATTCTGCACCTGTAACTGCTATTTCTTGTTTCTTTTTCTTCTTTTTTCTTTTTTTTGGGGGGGGGCGGGGGTACTGGGGATTGAGCCACCCAGGGGCACTCTACCGCTTAGTTACACCTCCAGCCCCCTTTTTTAGGTTTTTTTATTATTTTGAGACAGGGTCAAGTGACTGAGGCTGGCCTCCAACTCATGATCCACCTGCCTCCAAAGTAACTGGGATTAACAGATACAGCCCCACTGTATCCAGCTGGAAACTGCTATTTTCATATTTTAATAATTCTAGAAATGATTTTGGAATCCTATGTGGACCTACAGATTTGTTTTTAGGCATTAATTAGCAGAGACTTACTGTGATCATGTGGAAATGGACTCCATTTTCTTTTCCAAATAACTTACCAGCCACAGTTTCATCTAGAAACTGGCCAGTTGGATAAAACTCTCCTGTGATCGGTGGTTAATCAACAGAACTAATGAGGCACCTTCACTAACATGGGTCTGCTCCCCATGGAGAGACTCCCCACTTTGGAGAGCACTGGAACACAATCTCTGGTAATTTTCTTAATCCTTCTGACACTGATTCTCCTTCCGTCTCTGCCTCACAGTGTCATTTGCATGATGAAATAGTAAGACACCTCAGTAGGACAAAGGTCTGCATCAAGCTGGCAGGTGCAGAGCAAGGAGCTAGGCAGGACAAGGCCACAGGAGATCCTCAGTGGCGTTCTGAAGTCTTGTCTAGAGACTAAAAACGATGCATCATGATGATGGTTACTAATTAATTCCATGAATCAGCCCAGGTCACTGAGGTTCTTTGAAAGGAAGTGTTTGGGAAGAGGGAGGCTTTCTTCTCTCTTTGTTGGGTGACTAATAAGGCAATCTTGTTTTGTTTTCTGGCAGGAGATTCTGCAAGTATTTTCAGAAAGAATAGAAACCTTTCATGAGACCCCACGCCTCTGTGTTTAAACTCCTGGGGACGTCTTGCAGGAAAACACCTGCCCAGCCATCTTTTCCACTCAAGGAAGAAAAGAAAAACACTGTACAGGACAACCCGGTGCCAAATAGAGAAACTGAATTAGTCCTTGATTAAATATAAATAAATAACTCTCCAAAAGGAGAGCCAATGGCCCCTGGGTTCATCCTCAGCCACTGGAAGGAAGCAGAAAAGGAACATTCCTTTGGGAGATGAACTGCTCTCAGTTCTGAGTGCTTTGCGGTATTGGGGGGCCCCCTTGTGGTGGGAGCTGCAGGAACTCAGGAGACAGCAGGAAGCAGGCAAAGGAAGGCAGAGGCCTGAGCAGGCGCCCACCAGCAGGGAGCACTTCCAAAAGCTAAGCGACAACCCACTCCACGGATTGTACCCACCCTCGTGGCTGAGGATTCCAAATGGAATTTGTGGGTCTGGAAATAGATATCTGCTCCTGCACATGTGAATCAAGTTTCATCATTCAGAGCTAAAATAGCCCAGTGATTGCTAAAAGCAGTTCAAATCAATTGCACCTGAGGCTGTACAACCAGTCTTTGGACTTGAAAGATCCCTTTTTAAACTGTCAGTTTCTGACGTATCATTACTTCTGATACCAGTCTTGAAAATCAGATTGGGTCCTCGTTCCCCCATGCTGAAAACATTCAAGAAACACCAAGGCAAGAGCACAAAGCAAATTTTATTTAAGAAATGTGGTGTGTGGTGGGGGGAGACTCCTCCAGAAAGAAGGAGGTCCAGAGCTGGTGCCCAAGGGAGTGGGCATGTCCTGCCCCTTTATAGATTTTAAGTTTACTTTCTTCTGGTGTCTACATGGCCAAAAGTGATCAAAAGGCAGGAAGAGAGCCATCCAGGGGGGATTGCTTGTGTTGGAACGTGCTATCTTTCCACTCCCCGGGAGGTTGTTAAGCAAACCCATTTCCTTTTCTTTGATAATTAACTAACTACCTGTCCTTTGCCCCTGTCTCACATCTTCCCAAAATTACTTAACATTGTACACTAGCTTACAACCAATCAGTAACTTCTAAAGAAAGGATGATCTTGATCCTTTGCTTATTTTCCAAAACGCCTATGACACACCAGATATATCAATCAACACATATTTTTGCCTCCATCTAATATACCTGGGAGACTGAGCCAAGAGCACATAATATAAGCAAAACAGAAATGCATGAAAAATTAAACAGTGCCAAACAACTAGCACTGGAGGAACAACAGGAAATCTTTGTTTAATTTACAACTAATATTAGGGAAGATATAACACTGAGTTCAATGCACAGAATCAGCTCTGTGGTCCAGAGCAGGCCAGAAGTCTGGTGAGAGAAAAAGATGCTTTTAACGTGAGCCTTAAAAAATAAGAAGTTGGAAAATCAGGACAGGAGAAGACATTCCAGGGCAGAAAAATGATGCAGTTAAAGGCAAGAAGCCTGAACAACGTGGGAAACGTTTCTTAAAGGAAAGCTTCATCACCTGCTATCAGGGCCAATCAACAACAAATAATTAATGAGCAGACAGTGTTGATTGGATGCCTGCCTCCTCCTTTCCTGCAACTGTCTAGACACAGGTTCCCCACATTCAGGACTGGCTACAGACTCTTCACAACCCAATGCAAAATGAAAATGCAAAGACCCTGTTGAGGCTGGGAAGAGCCACAACCAATACCTGGGGAAGGGGTGGCCTCCAATGATTTACAGCCTGGGAAGGGCCTGGTTTCTGGACTAGGAACAGACAAGAAGCCCTGAAATCGCTCGCCAATAGGCATGGCAATTTGCCCATCCTCGTGCACAGAGGTGGAGGGCAACAGAGGATCATGGGCAGAGTGGGGGCCTGCCGACATGGCTCGAGTCACTGAGGATCAGTCTCAGGGAGGTAGCAGGAAGCTCTGGCACATGAGCCCCCTCACTTCAACCTTCAGGTACAAAGTGCAAACTCTGGCTGGGGGTATAGCTCAATTGGTAGAGTGCTTGCTTTGCATGCACAAGGCCATTGGTTCAATTCTCAGTACAACATTAAAATATATATATATATATATATATATATATATATATATATATATATTGAATGAATGGCTAGATGAGTTAATTAAATAATTTTAAATTGTGGCATAAAGGTGTATTAAGAATTGTAATGCAAAAAATTAATTAATTAAAAAAGTGCAAACTCTGATAAAAATTTTTAAGAATTTCAAAGCGAAACCACAGAGCAAGAACAGAGGCCCTTCTGAGCAGGGCCCTGGGTGACTGCACAGGTCACACTGTAAGGTAACAGGCCTGATCTCTCTACTCGTCTCCTCATTTGAAGAACTACATCGAACCCTCCGTTAAGTTAGCATTTGGGAAACCAACAGATCTCTGAAATAAGCAGGTTTCATAGCTTTTACAGATTGTAGCCAAAGGACAAATTCTAGGACAAATTCTCAAAGCCACTGGAAGCCTGGCTAGATAGTAGCTGGAAAAATGTCCACCAAATCAAAGGAAGAAGACTAATTCATAATGAAAACTTGAGGATAAGAAAATACAAATCACTCACATTGAACATACACCAGATATTGATAAGAGAGGCAGACATCATGAGGCAGGCCAAGTCTCGACATAGGAGGAGAGTCTATAAGGAGCAGCACCTGTAGTTTCTTGGTTTTTCACACAGCATGTGAGAGCACCGTATGGCCCACCTAGGTTAGAAAGGAAAGGACTGTGGAGCAGGATTTTTTCTTTTTCTTATTCTGTTTCTTCCCCACCCCTTCTCTTTTTCCTTGTTGTTTTAGCCCAAAGCTGTCAATTAAAATAGCTCCTTTTGGGCTGGGCATATGGCTCAAGTAGTAGCACGCTTGCCTGGCAGGCATGAGACACTGGGTTCAATCCTCAGCACCACATAAAAATAAAATAAAGATATTGTGTCCACCTAAGGCTAAAAAATAAAATATAAAAAAAATAGCTCCTCTTGTTGCTTCCTCTCCTCGACACTTATCCTGTAACTAAATTTAAAACATCTCAGAATTCTTTTCTTATCAACACCCATGCAAATGTACATTTCCTCCACTTTCTAAACTAGTCTGAGGAGCTACCCTCTAAACATTTAGCAGTACCCCTGGGTGTACCCCCAGTTCACCAGGAGTCAAACATGCCCTGGTGTGTCTGCTGTGCTGGAGAACTAACATGGTCACCAGTTTCCCTACAAGAGGACATTTTAGTCAGCTATTTTGCTGCTGTGACTAAAAGATCTGACCAGAACAATTTTAAGGGAGGAAACGTTTATTTGAGGACTCACAGTTTCAGAGGCCTTAGTCCATAGAAGGCGGGCTCCACTCCTCGGGGCTCCAGGTGAGGCAGGACATCATGGTGAAAGAGTGTGGCAGAGGGAAGCAGCTCACATGGTGATCAGGAGGCAGAGGGAGACTCCACACTCCAGATGAAAAATATTACCTCACAGACAACCCCGATGAACCACTTCCTCTGGCCACACACCACCTGCCTCCAGTTACCACTCAGTTACTCACATCCGGGATTAATTTACTAAGTAGGTTAAGGCTATGACCCAATCATTTCTCCTTCAAACCTTTCTTGCATTGTCTCACACAGGAGCCTTTGGGAGACATCTCACATCCAAATCATAACAGAATAAGGAACCTGTTAGGAGGGAACACATCTGGTGGGGCCAGGTGAATCCAACAGTGATGCACTGCCCAGGTAAAAGGATTGGGGGGATCTTTGGGCTTACCTGTGCTGCCTCAAATACCAGGGCCTCACCCATCAGTGAAGATCCAAATCAGCCCTGAAGACTCCAAGAAATAGTTGGGGACTGTGTTGGTCAATTTTCTAGTACTGTAACAACTACCTGAGAATTAACGTTAAAAGAAGAAAGGTTGGTTTTGTTTCATGGTTTCACTCCATGGTCACTTGGCCCTATTGCCTTTGAACCTATGGTGACGTTCATGGCAAAAAGCACACATCGGAGTAAGCTGTTTGCCTCATGGCAACCCAGAAGAAAGATTAAAAGGAAAGTCCAGGGTCCTAATATCTCCCTCCAGGGCACACCCCCAACGACCTGACTTCCTTCTAGTAGGCCCTACCTCCGAAATGGTCCACCACTTGCCAATATCGTGGCCCTTGGGACCAAGCCTCATCCATATGGATATGGACATTCCATATCCCAAGTACAGCATTCTGCCCAGGCCCCCAAGGTCGTATTCATCTCACTGTGCAAAATACATCCAGTCCATCTCCCCCCATCCGCAAAGCCAGAGCCATTTCAGCACTGCTCAAAAGTTCATGTCCAAAATCCCCTCTGAGACTCAAGGCAAACTTAGTTTTTGAGTTCCTGAAAATATCAAAAAGAAAGTTCTGTACTTCCAAGACACAATGGAAGGACAGGCACAAAGTAAATAGTCTACTCTAAAAGGAAGGAACAGAAAAATAGCAGGGAACAAATGAACCAAAGCAGAATCAAACCCAGCTGGGCCAATATTCATTCCTAGGTCTCCATGTTCAGCATCTGAGGCACATGGTGTAGAGTGTAAGCTCCAAAGGTGGTGTACAGTCCCAATCCTGTGACTTTATGATTACAGCTGACATGCACTCCCTTGGCTGGGCCTGGTCCCTGCCTGCAGCCTCACTTGGCATCTCTAATTTCTGGGGTCTCCACTGCAACTTCAGTTTCACCTCAAGCTTCCTATGTCCCCCTGTGACATGCTGCTTGCAGGATTCCAACCTGCCATACACTGCCTGACCTCCCAGGGCTTCCTTTGAAATCTCAGTAAAAGCCTCCATGACCCATAACTCTTGAATTCTACATCCCTGCAAAACCAGCGCCACATGAGCCAGGCACAGCGGCATGTGCCTGCAGTCCTAGCTACTCCGGAGGCTTGAGGCAGGAGACTCACTTAAGCCCACGATTTGGGCAACATAGAGATACCCTGTCTCAAAAGAAAACAAAACAAAAGTATCATAGGGATGATGACAAGTTCTGCTGCCACTGGTGCAGGCTCTACCAGGGCCCACTTGAACCGCAGCTGCAGCACCCTCTGAGTGCCTTCTGGCTGAAATCGAAGAGATGAATCCTGGGAAGACAATTCCCTAGGTGGCCCTGTGGGAGCAGGGCACCTGAGGGCTCTTTTCAAAGTCTTTGAAGTCAATTCGCATTTTTACACCTTTGATCCTGCAATCATGGGACCTTTCCATGCCTGAGATGCCCCCAAAGCATCTTTCTTACTGTCCTGGTACAAAGTATTTGACTTCTTTTTAAATGGCATTAATATCTTCAGCAACTTCACTCTTTGGCAACACCTTTGAACACTCTTTCTGGCCAAGTTGCAAGTTTTTCAAATTATCCCACCTTCTCATCTTTGCCTTTTTTATTTTATTTATTTATTTTTTATTTTTTTTTTCTTTTTTTTTTTTTTTTGGTGGTGCTGGGGATCAAACCCAGGGCCTTGTGCACGCCAGGCAAGCACTCTATCAACTGAGATGAATCTCCAGCCCTTATGTTTGCTTCTGATTCTCACAATACATATGGCTACAATAGCCAGAAATGCCCATGATTCTGCCTGAATGCTGTGCTGCCTTGAAATTTTCTCCACCAGACGAACTAATCTGTTCCCTTTAAACTCAGCCTACCCAAAAATGTCAAGGTGTGGACATAATGTGGTCAAATTCCATAACACACTGTAAAAAAGGTTGCCATTTAGTCCAATTTTCAATAGAGTTCATATTTCCATTTGCAGCTCATTAGCATAACCCTCCTTATTTCTATCAGCATTCTGGTTCTCTGAGCCCACAGAATATTTACACATTAAGCTCTTTGTACAGCATTCTAGGATGCCTTCAGCCCACTCCTTCAAACTTTTCCAAACTCCTCCTGCAAAACAATTCCAAAGGCTTCTGAGCTCCATCATCAGTATAGTCACAGCAATGACCCCAATTCCGCACCCATTTTCTGTGTTAGTCAACCTTCCATTACTGTAACAAACACCTGAGGTCATGAGCTTAAAAAGAGTAAAGGTTGATTTTCAAGTCCATGGTTACTTGGTCCTTGCCTTTGGGCTTGTGATGAGGTAACCCATCATGGCGGGGAACAGAAGGTGGAGCAAGCTGTGCCCCTCAGCACTAGTGGCCACTAATTCCAGGCATGAAGATACCATAGACACTTCCTAACCTGAGTGTGTTTTTGTCTCACAGACACAAGACCTGCAGATGGTCAGGCAAAGGTGGTGGGAGGTCAATGATACTTGTCAGCAGCAACCCAAATGGGTTCTGCTTCTTCCCCATCATTCCAGAGACAGTAAGGTCAAATGCTTCTCATATATCATCAACTGACCCAATTTGAAAGCCTAAAATAATGACTTCAAACCTCAGCTCTCCCTGCAGAGTTCATATGACTTTAGAATTTCCCCCATTTTTTCCCTCTCCACTTAGTCCAGCAGGACCAAAGACCAAATTTAATATTTGGAGCAAAAAGTCCTTAAGAAAAATGAGTATCAGACGTTGAGTTGCTTGTGTCCTTTCCTCCCACTGGGGAGAACTGTGCGATTTCTCTTCCATTTCACAACTTCCCAGAGAAATGCTGATTTTCATTCACCACACTTGAGAGAATCTTAGAACTTCACTCTGGTTCAGGTCTGTAAGGGTTTAGATGTGAGGTGTCCCCCAAAAGTCCATGTGTGAGACAATACAAGAAAGTTTAGAGGGGAAATGATTCCGTTGTGAGACCCTTCACCCAGTCAGTGCGTGAATCCACTGATGGGGACTGACCGGGTGGTCACTGTAGGCAGGTGGGTCAATGAGGGCTGCTGTGGTTTGAATGTTAGGTGTCCCCCAGAAGATCACGTGTGAGACAGTGTAAAAGGTTCAGAGGAGAAACGATTGGGTTGTGAGAGTCTTAATCCACTCAGTGAATTAATCCCCGATGGGGCTTAATGGAGTGGTAACTGAAGTGGTGGGGTGTGGCTGGAGGAGGTGGGCAGGGGGGTGTGGCTGTGGGGTGAATACTTGCATCTGGCAAGTAGAGTTTCTCTCACTGCTTCCTGATCATCAAGTGAGCTGTTTCCCTCCACCACACCTTCCACCATGATGTCCTGCCCCTCCTGGGCCCAGAGCAAGGGAGTCCGTCAGCTACAGGTTGAGACCTCTGAAACCATGAGCCCCAAATAAAATTTTCCTCCTCTTGTCGTGGGGCAGGTCGCTCAGAAAACACACCAAGTCCCAGTTTTGTCCAAATTGAAGAGCTTTTATTTAGCGGGCTGGCCAGCCACTCCTCCCCACAGGACCCATAACTGTCTCTGCAAGGAACAGCCCCAGCCTGAGCATTTTAGGATATTTAAAGGGAAAAAAACCACACATCTGGGTTGACATAGCTGCAAGCAAGCAGGTACAGAAGCTGAATGGGACAGTTAGCGAGACAAGGCAATGGGTACATTGCTATTCCCCACGGGACTTTCCAGGTTGGCACAGCAGCCAGCAAGCAGAAGGGAAGTGGGTCAAAACGACCCAGTTCAGGACAAGTTAGAGAATGGTTACTAACATCTAGACAATCAATCTCTGATAAGGTACATTGCCCAAGAAAAATGGAAACCAAAGAGAACAATTGTACATTGTATAAGAATTGCTATTTTGTGTTGCCAAGTATGTCTTTCGAGGTAACTATTAATGGGTACAGAGGTGGGGCCTTCCCATGGAAGAAGCATTTCTTACATGATATAGTCTCAGGGTAAAATGAAGTCTGTTTCGTCATTGCCCATATAGCCTGGCCCATAACACTCTAATTGTTCTTATCAGGTCTTTTGGTCACAGCAATGGGGGGAAAAAGCTGACCAAGTCCTAATAGCTTTCCCATTTACTGACTTGGGAAAGTTAAGAGGAAGAGCAACTTGGAGGACAAATCAAACAGTTGTATTAGGAACATGTTAAATTCAAAATGGCAAGTAAACGTCCAAAGAGAACTGTCAAGAAAGTGTGTGGGTATGCATGTCCAGACCTCAAGGGAAGAGAATGACCTGGAGAGGGAACTGGCAACTGTTAAAAGAAAAAGAATTATAATTGGGAGCCCCATAGGTTGAGATGACGGCAGGACCTTGAGTTTCTACATAAAAAAGTATGAAGGATGTATTTTTTATTAAAAGAAAAAGAGTGACTTTTGTCCTTAAAGAATGACAGGCTATTCCACATGGGAAAAGGGGCAAGTACAGGACAAAGGGGAACAGATAAAAAGAACATACAGGTTTCTGGAAGAGGAATTTTGGAAAGAATTTTATGTATGGTTAGTCTGGCCAAGACTTAAATGGATTTATTTATTTTTAAATGATGAGCTTTAATATAAAAAATGCATTGGTATCATTTTCTTGGAATGTTAGTCTGCTCTTGATAGAAAATGTAGAAGGTTTCTCTTTTACCTTTTAAGTAATTTTCCTTGAACACCAAGATGTTGTCTTTATTAGGTCTTTGATTACTTAGGAAAATTGAGCCCCCTCCATTGGAAGACCTAAGGTTATTCCTACAACAATGTAACCTTCAGTATTTACATATAAAATCCTTTCACTGTTCCTTTCCATAACTAGGACTGTTTCACAGCAACCTATGATTCTATTTAATCAGCTCTTTGAACCTTTTGACATTTTTTTAAATATTTATTTTTTAGTTGTAGGTGGTGGACACAATATCTTTGTTTCATTTTTACGTGGTGCTAAGGATTGAACCCAGTGCCTCACATGTGCTAGGCGAGCACTCTACCACTGAGGCACAACCCCAACCCGGCCTTTTGACATTTTTGACATCTTTCTAAAATCAAATTTTAAGTCTTTGTGACCTCAAGCTAAGTTTGGAGATTTCCAGAGAACCCCTGGAATACCTCAAAAGGATTTGTTTTCTCTCCTTATAAAGGAGAGAGATTAAGCTAATTAGGCTTGTTCAACCTGTTCAGTTGTCAGAATCATTATCAAAAGTGATGTTAAACCTTCTCTAAGTTCTATTTGTATAGGTAGGTTATTAATAAGTGTCCCAGAAATTGTACTAAAATCCTAGAACCTGTTATTTCATGGTATGTTATTGGCTATAATTTCGATTATCATATTTAAATGCCACAAAAATAACCAAATTTTGTCCAATACAACAGCTGGTTCCATAAGAGATGAACCCCACGAGCCTGGGTTACTCCATTAGTCTCCAACACTGCTGGCCTGGCTTTGCCAATGACCCACCCCCACAACGCAATAAACCCTGAAGGAACAGCTTTCCACCAAGCTGCCAGGCCAGGTATGGACGGAAAGAGCATGGGCAACTGGCCACAGCGCTTTTGGGAAATTCTTTTCCAGCACTAATCAAAAGCTAAATATAAAAGAGAAATGTTTATGAAATGCAGAAATCCAGCCCTCCTGTCTGCGGGCCAGACTACAGTAGGGGAGACGGCTGGCGAAAGGGCTGTGTAACTTTGTCCTGGGGAGGCATCCAAGGTAGCTCCTCTGAACTGACAGAATAGGACAAAGGATTTTATGACCTGGAACACACATGCCCCTGCAGTTTGAATATCCTTTCCTCTAAGTCAGGTACTATTTTCAGGTGAAGCCTAGGAATTTTTAACCTCAGAATGCATTGCTTTTCTCCTTCTCTGGAAGAAACATCACGAGGCTTTGGGAAAGGATGGCAGGGCACCGGGTGCCTCTGGGGGAGCCTCTGAGATGAGGGCAAGATAAACAGAGTCCCAGATGGCAGTGTGACCTGAGAAAACAGCCTGCGGGCTGATCCAGCCCAAGGAGGGGGCATGGGCTGGCAGAGTGTCACAGAGAAAGAAGGAAAGGGTCGGTGTCTGCGCACAACTGAGGAAAGGAAGTTTCATCTCTGCCTTGACTTCCCCTCCATCAAAGAATGAGGTGAAGCCAGTGAGCCTGGGGTCGGAAATCACTACTGGTCCCCAAGTCACATTTTCTTAATCAAAGGCATCGGCCTTAAAAATTAGAGCAGGACCAGGGAGAGGAGGTAGCCAGCTGCAGTTTCCTCCTAGCCCTCCCTTCCTCCTCTTTCTCCATCTGAGCAAGACTCCAAGCCTCGGCCCCTGTGAGATCCCCAGGCTATCAGGGAAGACCAGCAGCCCTGCTACCCTGGGCTCGAGCTCCGGGTGCCAGCTCCTGGTCTCCCACACACCTTTTTAACACAGCCTTAGTCGGGAGCCAACCAGGAAATCACTCCATCCCTTCAGCTCTGGGACCAGTGATAGCGGTTTCTCCATGGGGACTGCCAAACCTCCCAGCTCCTGGGGCAGCTGCCAGTGGCCCCTGCAGAGCAGCAAGGAGACTAAACAAGATCCAACCAAGCGCCTGAGATCCAGGCCGATTCCAACCCACAAAATGCAGACCAGGAAAAGACCGGTTTCCGCTCCATTTTTAAGGCATGAGAGAAGCTACTGTGAAGCGAGAAGCAAAGATGCAATGCCCTGAAGGACGTACACTTCAGTGTCTTCAAATGGTGCTGTCAGCCTGCAAGCCACCAAAGCATCTGGTTCAATCTGTTCCTGGGAAATGCTGCAGCCACTGCTGTCACCTCACCCTTAGGCCCAACCCCGCCCCTGGAGGACCCCATGGAAATGAGCATAAGGGCACTATGCTCTGGGGTCGTGGGCCTGCCTGCTACAGCAGGGCGTGGAGGGCAGGCATCCCAGGACCTGCCACTCAGTCAAGGGCAATGGGGCTCCAGACTGGGACCTCACCCCCCTCAGGGCACCAGGCCTCCAGCACTGCCCTGCAGCCTCCAGCTCCAGCTCCCCTGGGATTCCTGGGGACCCCACCCTGACTGCTGGTCTTGGAAACATCTCCATCAAGGACACAAAGAACAGGGACAGGTGTCGTCCTCCTGTTGAATGTGTGCTAAGCTCTTGAAAACTGCAAACATTACCCCTAATTCATATGCCCAAAGGGCTTTAAATTACACAGGAGCACCTGGCTGAGTAGCCCAGGCCTGTAATCCCAGTAACTCTGGAGGTTGAGGCAGGAGGATCACAAGTTCCAGGCCAATCTCTCAATTTAGAGACCCTATCTCAAAATTATAAATAAAATGAGCTGGGGGTGTATTTCGGTGGTAGAGCATTCCTGGGTTCAATTTAAAAAAAAAAAAAAGATTAAATTATACCAGGAAATTAAAGTTAAGAGGTAAGTTCTGCTGGGCCTCCTCAGTGTTATGGGGTTTCCATTCTGTTTTTATGACTGAAATCCATGATCTTTCTTTTGTGCAAATATCGCATACACCAAGCCCCAGCTCTGTCTGCTGGCAGTGCTGGGTGTCCAGGGAAGGCAGCAGCTCCTCCCCAGAGTTCCCCTGTCCCCTTCTCTTCTCTTTGATCATCTTTATCCACATAGACAAGACTGACCGACCCAGGAAGCCAAAGGACACCAGGCCAGCCAAAAGAGAAATAACACTCTCTCTTCAAATCCAAAGGCACTCACAGGCATAAGTTCATAATCCTGTGAACTCCTCCTATGAAAGGGTACCCGGCCTCGAGAGCCTGGAAGTGAGAGTGACCTTCTCTCTGTGGCTCCAGGAGCCGTGGGAAGCAGGCCACCTCAGAGAAGTCTCCCCAGCCTTAAAACTTACACTGTTTCATGTTATATCCATCTTGTTCCTTCACCCCCTTCCCTAAGCATCTCAGGCCTGAGATTAAGGCTCTGCTTGTGTGTGCACACACACGTGTGTGTGACATGTATGGCGTTTGTGTGTAGTTTGCGTGTGTGGTTTGGGAGTGTATAGAATGTATATGTGGTGTATGGTGTGGGTGTAGGTGAGTATATCATTTGAATTATGTGGAGGGGGTGTGAGTGTGTGTAGTGGGGGTGAGGGAGTGGGGAATGTGTGTGCACTGTGAGGTGTGCACTGTGAGGTGTACACTGTAGGTGTGCACTGTGAGGTGTGCAGTGTGTGGTGTGCATGTGATATAGGTTGGTGGGGAAATTGGTTCCAAACCGTGTTTCATCAACGCAGCTCTGTCTTGGGGGTTAGCTTCTGCCTCCACTGCTTGGTTTGGAGTTTTTAATACATCGACATTCATTGTGAAAGCTAATACTTGACAAAGGAAATTATTGGCTGCTAGTGGCCCTTCCAGTCCTGGTTATTAACATACCTCTTGGGATACCTCTTTTTTGCCAGGGAGCGGGGGAGGGGGGGATTGACCCAAGGGCCTTGTGCATGGTAGACAAGCACTCTACCACTGAGCCACATCCCCAACCCATTTTATTTTTTATTTTGAGACAGGACATTCTGTCTTAGTTCTTGCTAAGTTCCTGAAGCTGGCCTCAAACTTGCTATCCTCCCATCCCAGCTTCCCGAGTTACTGGGAGAACCTAGCAAGATACTTCATTTACCAAGGCTGATGAGCCTCTGTGGAAGCCGTACCTAACCTTCAGAGTCATTAAGGAACACACAGCCAGTGAGCAGAAACTGACTGCCAGTGTCTGGCAGAACTAACCATATTTCCCTTTGGTGAGCAGAGCAGAGCAGCCCTACTGGCCTGTGATGGGACAGCCACCAGGACATGAGCAGCCAGGGTTGGTGTGACCTGTGCAGCTGAGCCCTGGAGCACAGGAGGTGCTTCTGCACATTCTGGAACTTGGCTCTAGATCTCACTGTTAGATGTAGAGGTTCTTGTCTCAGCGACCAGCATCCCATGTGATCCACCCACGAGTGTAAAACTGGCTGGGTATCCAAGCATGGACACCACTGTCCTGCAAGCTCAGGACAAGAGCCTATGGAAGGTTGGGAATGTCTGTCTTCCTCTGATGGCCTCCTAGCTGGTCCCCATACCATTCCATCAGACCCTTCCAAGAAAACAAGAGGTCTTATAATCCATGGAACAAGTCTCTCGATTCCCTACCTCTGCAAGAAGTATCTGTGGGTAACAAAGATACCCTGGACCAATCCAATCTTTATCAGAACTAAGCAAAGGAAAAAGAAGGTTCAGGAAAGGATGATTATTTTAATGTGTATAAGCAGTGCTAGGCAGTGACGCAGGGTAACCTGCTTGTGCCACAAATGGTCTCAAAATGTAATCTTCTTGTTTGTTTTTTTGGTTCCAAGGAATGAACTCAGGGGTACCTAACCACCATCCCAGCCCTTTAAATAAATATTTTATTTAGAGACAGGGTCTCACTGAGTTTCTTAAGAGCCTCATTAAGTTGCTGAGGTTGACTTTGAATTCAAGATTCTCCGGGGCTGGGGATGTGGCTCAAGCGGTAGCGCGCTCGCCTGGCATGCGTGCGGCCCGGGTTCGATCCTCAGCACCACATACCAACAAAGATGTTGTGTCCGCTGAGAACTAAAAAATAAAAAAAATAAAAAAATAAAAAAAAGATTCTCCTGCCTCAGTCTCCCGAGATTCTGGGATTACAGGCATGCACCTCAGTGCTCAAAAAAGCAATTTATTTGTACATGATCATAGCAGTGGAAAGGCTGTGAATTGAACTCAGGTATTTCTGACACAGAGTTGGTGCGATTCCAGCCATCTATCTCAATATTCCTGAAGACTCACGTGTTAAAGGCGTGGTCCCCACTTTAAGAGGTGGGGCCTAGTGGGAGATCTGACTTTTTTCTCCTGATTGGGGATAAGGTGAGCATTTCTGCTCTGTCACGTGTCCCTCCGTGATATGCTGCTCCACTACAGGCCCAAAACATCAGAGCCAAGCAATCATGAAACGAAACCTCCAAAACTGTGGGTGAAAATTAACTTTTCTCTTTATAAGTTGATTACATGAGGTATTTGTCAGAGTAACAGAAAGCTGATTAACAATATCCTCTGCTCTGTGCAAAACTTGGATCCGAGAACAGATCGAGATTCTCCTGCCTCAGTCTCCCGAGATTCTGGGATTACAGGCATGTAATTACATAAGAATAGAAATGTGTTCTGTTTTGTCAGATTGAAGGAGTTTCTTTCTACCCTAGTTAGCTGGAAGATTTTATTATAAAATTGAGGTCAAAGGAACAGCCAACTGCTTTCCCCTATCTGAGATACAAAGTTAAACCTTGTCATTTTCCATAATTTTCAGCCTATGTTTCTAACTGCCCTCAAGTCCAACAAACCTTTACTAGACACATGAAGGAAATCTTTCATTACCATCTCTAAACCTAACATACCTCCCATCCAAATAGAACTGGAAGCAGTAAAATGGATTTTGATTTTGGCAGCTCCACAATCTCACTTCTTCTCAAATAGACACCACACCGAAAAACTAAATGTAAGCACTTTTTATCAAACCATTTTTCTCTATTTCAACCAAATAAATATGAAGGATTGGTTAAATAATAATAAAAAAAAGATTTTATTATAAATGAATATTAAATGTGGAATACGATTTAGTTTTTTGTTGTTGTGACTCATTGTTGTGGGGTGGTCAATAACATGGTGAAGCACACAGAGAGATGTTCAAATCTTTTTTTTTTTTTTTTTTTTTAAGAGAGAGTGAGAGAGGAGAGAGAGAGAGAGAGAAGAGAGAGAGAGAGAGAGAGAGAGAGAGAATTTTTTTAATATTTATTTTTTAGTTCTCGGCGGACACAACATCTTTGTTGGTATGTGGTGCTGAGGATCGAACCCGGGCCGCACGCATGCCAGGCGAGCGCGCTACCGCTGAGCCACATCTCCAGCCCAGAGATGTTCAAATCTTAAACCAGCTTTGCATTCTAGGATAAACTCTAGCTGTCATAATATATCATTCTTCTTATGCACCATTGCATAGGATTTGCTAAAATTTTGTTAAGAATTTGTATAATTGTGCTCATTATATTAGCCTGTAGTGTTCTTATACTGTCTTTGTCTGCTGTTAAAATTTTTATGAAGTAATATGACCTTCAAAGCACATTCTCTTTTTTAACTGTCTGAAAGAGTTTAGGTTCTTTCTTAAATGTTTGGCATGACTCCCCAGTGAAGTCATCTGGGCCTGAAGTTTTCTTTGCGGGAAGGTTTATAACTACAAATTCAATGCCTTTTAAAATAGGCATATAATTTTTAAAGTCGTCTATATCTCTTTTGAGAGAGTTTGGTAGGTTATGTCTGTCAAGGAATGTCTTCGTATCATCTAAGTTGTCAAAATGGACATAAAATTGATCATAGGAATCCTTTATTATCTGTTAATGTTTGTAGAACTAGAATATCATCACCTCTCATTTCTTATATTGGCAATTTATGTCTTCAGAATAGCTAAGGTTTATCAAGTTTGAGGATTGTCTCAAAGAAGTAGCTTTTGATTCGTGGTTTGCTAAGATTACTGTTTTTCAAGTGTTTCGTTCATTAATTTCTTATTATTTCCTTTCTTCTGCTTGCTTTGAATTGAATTTGAGCCCCCACCTCTTTTTTTATTGTTTGTTTCCCGAGTTGTAAGCCCAAATCCCTGAGATCTTTCTTCCTGCAATATACCCCCCGATTTCCCACTAGGTGCCTCCTCAGTGCCAGGCCCACTATTACATGCTGCACTTTCCCTGCAATTGAGTTGAAAGTACTCTCTAATTTCTTGCTAAGAGCCACAGCCAAGTAATATGATGCATGGCATTTTTGGTTGAAAGGTGACACCAGCTAGCCATTGAGATGATATGATTATGTTAAGATCTGCATTCATATGGATATTGGACTCCTGCTGTCCACCTCGGCCTGCTGCGGGACTCCTGGAGAGTTCCCATTGGTTGGGGAAGTGCGGTAGGAGGGAATTCTGGAGGAGGGACTTCCTGTGGGGGTCCAGGAGAACGCGGCGTGGGTCGGTCGGCAATCTTGCCGGGAACATACGGGGCATTGGCGGCAGTTTCAAAAATAAAGTTTGTTCCTGCTTGAGTGGCTCGTGATTTTGTGCCCAGCCAGACTGCGGCAATTTCTCTTTTGAATTCTCTGATCCATGTGGTTTTGGAAGTGTGTTGCTTAGTTTCCAAAGACATGGGGATTTTCTAGAGATCTTACTGCTTATTAGTATCTTATTTAACTCCATTGGCTCCGAGAACATCAGTTTTGTAACTAGAATTCTTCTTGATGTACCAGGACCACTTTTATGGGGTGGTATATGGCCTATCTTAGCATCTGTTCTGTGTGCACTTGAAAAGAATGTGTGTACTGCTGTTGCTAAGTGGGTGTTCTATTAATGTTGATGAGGCCCAGTTAATTGTTAGTGCTGTTCAGGTCTCCTCCACATCGTGCCAATTTTTCTGGTTATTAGTTCTGTTCATTATTGAAAGAGGGGAGTTGAAATCACTGACATGCCTGAGGCAGGGCTCTTTCTCCTTCTAGTTCTGTCAGTTTCTGCATGATGTATTTCAAACCATGTTTATGATATTATGGTCTCTTTGTGAATTGACCCCTTTGTCATTATGTGAAAATTTATTTATTTCTCCTAATTTACTTTGTCTACTTTGTCTGATATCAACTTTGCCACTATCACTCTCTTTAGATTAGTGTTACTATCTTTTCTGGTAATTTTACTTCTATTTGGCCAGAATTAGAAGTCTTCTGTTACGGTTTAGGTATGGTGTCCCCAGAAAGCTCAGATGTGAGACAATGCAAGAAGGTTTAGAGGAAAAATGACTGGGTCCTAGCCTTGAACTACTCAGTGAATTAATCTCTGATGGGATTACTGAAGGGTGAGTGGAGGCAGGTGGGGGTGTGGCTGGAGGAAGTGGTTCATCGGGGGCGTGGCTATGGGGCTTATTTTGCATCTGGAGAGTGGAGTCTCTCTCTGCTTCATGATCATCATTTGAGCTGTGACTCTCTGCCACCCTCTCCCGCCATGATAATCTGTCTCACCTGGAGCCCTGAGGAATGGAGCCTGCTGTGTGTGGACTGAGATCTCTGGAACCGGGTGAGCCCCCAAATAGACTTTTCTTCCTCTAAAATTGTTCTGGTCAGATCTTTTAACCACAGCAACGAAAAAGCTGACTAAAACATCTTCTGAACTCTTTCTTTCATCCTAATCCTAAAAGACAAATTGGCATTGAACCTCCTTGGTTCGGCTACCTGGGGTACAGTGACATCGGGAAGACTTCTCAAGTTCCTCCCAGCCTTGTGCAGCTCCATGTTTGTGGGCATGTAAGCTGGGGACCCAGGGGTGGCACCAACAGTCCTCCCCAGCCCCAGGTAGGTGCCCCACTGTGTCTTGGTGAGGACTTGTCCCATCCTTTCTCAAGGCTGTTGAGCTCTCAGGACAATGTCCTGCCCTGTGGAGCAGATATCCCCTGGCCACCCCTGACCTCCAGAGCTACTTATTAGACCACCTGTAGTATTTGCATCTTGAGTTTCTGAAACTTTTAAGAAGATTTTATAGTAAAACATTAATTTTGAAGCCTATCTTGAAAAACCAGCCCCTCTGGCAGCCCTGAATTGGCCTTTCTGAAGGCCAGTCTCTTGAAACAGGAACTTGATGTCCAGGTGACCGCCTTCACCTGCTGGCTTCCTTCACACATTTTCCCTCTTTGTCCCCATGGATAGTCGGTGGCCTTGCCTCTGCTGCAGATGGAAACCATGCGAGATCAAGATGGCAGACACCGTTTCTCTCTTTGTCGGATGTCACAGTGTCATGTCCAGGTGTAAGAGTCATCTCCGAGGGAGCAAGGGCGTACAACATCTGTACCAAATGACAAGCTGCAATGATGACAGTCCTGACTCTGCATGGAGAAGGGCCATTTTAAGCTGTTGCCTTTAGGCTTCTCCCTGCTCGGTCCTCAGAACTATTATTATTAGTTATTATTATTATTAGTCTATTAGAACTATTATTATTATTATTATTATTAGTCACCTCCCTGTTAATTCTACATAATTTTTATTCGTAAAAGATCTGTTTTAAAACACTTAAACACTGACATATAAGAGTTTTTGGACCATAGCACTTTAAATCAAAATAGCATGTAAAGTACTTCACCAGGAAATTTTGAGCCTTAAGCGAATGCATATTTTAGCATGTGTTTTCAGTTATTTGGAAATGAATCTGAAGCCATGGAAACCAAGCTTGGCACTGCAAATGCCTGGCCTGGTGACCCTCCCACAGCTTTACATCAATGACACAAACCAGCCTTCCAAACAAGCCTTCTGAAGTCCACTTCCAAGGGTCATCTAGCCCACCCCAGACCTTTTATGAAAAGAGGAAAATATGTATTACCTCCCCCTCCAGGTCAGACCCCAGCAAATAAACTGGGACATGGGATTCAGACGCTTGATTTTTTTCCTGCTTGTTACATCTCAGAAATGCCAACTGCTTTTCTCCCATCCCCTGGGTTCATTCTTCAGTGGAAACTGAAAAGCCAATTTGGCGATACTTGACTTTTCTGCAAGTGTTGGCTTGAAGGGATAATTTAGTCTGAACGCCCTCCTGGGTTGAGTGGGAGACCTTCCCCGGTCAGTGGCACGTTACTGCCTCGTGGCCAAGTACAGTGTGCTCTGGACGTATCATAGCGAGGGGGATTCCAGGGACCCATGCTGCACCCCAGGAGGAGTTGGCTGAGCATGTGCCAGGTAGATCCCGAAGTCAACCCTCTAGATGAACACTCCCCAAGGGCCTGGGCTGTTCCATGGGAAGTATTCGTGGGCTACTCCAAGGAGAAAGAACCAACAGAGAAAACTCAACCCCCAACCCGGGCCTCACAAGAGCAGCTCGGATTTCATCTGTTTTAACATTCCCTCTTTAAGGAATGTTCCATGACAAGGGAAATTTGATGGATAAAATGTTTGAAAGCCACTTCTAAAGGATATATAACTGTTGGACAACCTAAATACCTACCCTAAAATATAAACCCCCTTTTTTAAAAGGTACTCACATGACCCGACATCATTGTCCAGAGCTACTTGCTTCCTGATTTAGCAGTAAAAGTCCCGGTGGACACACAGGTCTGCTTCTGTGCTGTCGAGTCTCCACTGAAGCATCGTTTAATCATGTATTTTTGAGCTTTTCATGTTTTAATTGCTCAATTTTAATCATGAAACTTGGGGTTGTTGGCATATAGGAAAGGGCATGAACAAAGAGTTGATACATTCACCTCCTGTTTAAGTCACATCCAATACTCCACCTCCCGATCATCTTTCCAACCAGGAAAATGATAGAAATGTTCCCCATATGCATTTGGACTTTAGATCAAGATTAAAATTTTGAAAAAGAAACTCTTGGTTACCCTGAGCTGAGAAATTGACTGACTAGTGAAAAATGTGCATCCTCCTGCAAGTTCACCCAGTAACCACTCCTGGGCCCTGACTCCTTAAGTTACTAGGCAAAAAGCTGAGCTCAGAGTCTAAAAGAAATGGTCCTTCAGGGCAATGGGACACCCTGTAAGTTCTAGAACTTTCTTGCATCTGCAGCTAGGAACCCTGTCCCCACTTAGCAATGCTTATGCCTTGGGGAAGATTTTGCTGAATATTTCAAATTTGGACTTTTGGAAAAGTTATAAGAAAGCCCTGAGCTCCCGTGGATGGAAGGGAGGGGGCTGGGCATCCCAGCAGGTGCAGGCTCCACCTGCCTCACCTTTTGAGCCCTGCGCTTCATGATGGCCTCCCACAGATAGAGAAACTGAGGCCTGGGCAGGTGTTAGCCAAGTTGGGAAAATCCCTGGGCTGTTTAGGGACATCGTCAAGAATCTGGGCTTGGAGCCAGTTCCTAAAGCTGTGCCACACTCAGAAAATACTAAATGGGTTTTCCTTAGGAACAAAATCAGTCCTTCTTACCTCATTCAACTTTTCGCCTGATGTACCAGTTTTTTTCCAACATTGTCAGTGTGACCCAACCAGTTCCTTCTGTAAATATTTCCCTTCGACTTCAGCAGACCTTCCCCGCACACAGGCAGCACCCACATGCACAAGAGGTGGGTTGAGAGGGGGCCTAGTGCGTGGGAGCCCAGCACGCACTGAAGGATACAGGCTCAGACAGCGAGCTCCCCAGGGTGACAGCAAAGGCAGCATGCAAAGGGAGGACCCTGGAGGCCCCTCACCCAAACCTCAGTGACCACCATTTACACGTGTTCAAGGTTGTCCATGTTCTTATGACCATGGGAGACAAGTGAGGAAAGGAGACACCCTGAGGCTGTCCAACCCACGCTCCGCATGATGCCTTCATCAGAGTGGATGCCACCATCCTGCTCCGGCACCTGGGTGCTCAAGGGAGATGTCTGCTCTGAGGTACAGCGAGCCCAGTGCTTCCCCAAGTCATTACACAGAACTATCAAGCACTAAGGAAACTAATATGGGTCAGATTTTGTCTTGTTCTCCCTCTTTATGAAATCGCTCCCTTTGTCCTGATTTAAGGACCCTGCACCTAATCATCCTGCACCTTTGGAATCCAGAGACCTCAGGCTCCAGGGTGAGGGTGGGAGGAGACATCCTGTCCAGGCCTCCGTTGGTGAGTTGTCCCCTGGACCCAGAAGAGCTGTCAGGAGGCCTAATTGCCCCTTAATCACACTGAAGAAGCCCTGGCTCCTTTGAACCTGGATCTGAACGTGAACTTGGCCAGGGAAATCTTTTCAGTACCATAATAAACTTCCTTCTCCACTTGAGCCTGACACCAAGCTCTCGAGGGCAGGCAAGTCAGTCTCCGGGGCTGGGGGAGATGAGGGAGCCTCTCCTGGGCTCTGCTCCAGGCAGACAGGCCTGCTTTCACGGCAGTGAGGGTCGTGACTGGGCAAGGGGACAACAGCCCGGGGAATGAAGCACTAACAGTGTCATCGTTTTACTTTGTCACATCAAAGTTAGAAAGATATTTTTTATTTCCTAATTTTGTTGAATGAAATGCTCCTACAACTAGTGTGGTTATTTGTTTTCTTCATTTCCTTTTTTCCTATTGCTATTTCAGTTCTCTGGATTGGTGCTAGAGCAGAGCTGTGAGACCAAATTAGGATGCATAGCCACCTCGCACAATCCCAGCAACTCCGGAGGCTGAGGCAGGAGGATCACCAGTTCAAATCCAGCCCTACAACTTAGTGAGGCCCTAAGCAACTTATGACCATGGGAGACAAGTTGCTTAGGGCCTCACTAAGTTGTAGGGCCCATCTAATAAAATATAAGAAACTCCATCTAATAAAATATAAGAAAGCGCTGGGGATGTGGCTCTGTGTAAGTGTCCCTGGGTTCAATCCCTGGTACAAAAAAAAAAAAAATACACATAGAGTTCAAAAAATATTAACTATTACTTCATGTCTTTAAAAATATTCATTATAATATATAACCCATATTCTTTATAAATATTTGCTTATTTATAAATGAATGCAATTACATCATGTTTATTCTTATAAATTTGATGTTATTTATAAATACTCATGTCTTTTAAATACTAGGATATTAATCTTAAAATACGAAGAGTAGAAACAGAAAAACATGCCTGGCAGCCCATCAGAGGCTTCCCCTAGTTCCAAAGAACAAAGAAACGGGGGAAATGAAGAAGAGTGGCGGACAGATGGGCAGAGAGGAAAGACTCAGGTGGCGGGGTGCTCCACCCCAGGCAGGTCCGCACTCCTCCTCCCGAAGAACACCTTCTCTCAGGAACAGCTCTTGTTTGAATGCAAAAGAAGAGCAGCAGAATGGTTGTATCAAAATAGGACAGAAAAGCACAGGGTGGAGATGGAGACTTTGCAAATGAAAGCCAGATGGCAGCATCTTCCCTTCAGAGAGTTCAGAGGATGACATCATTTCCATATTATGTAGTAATGAGCACTTGACTCTCCCGATTTTTTCCATTCTTATAATTATAGCAACCACTTCAAGCTCTGAGAGCTATGAGCCTCTGATCCCAGAGCGTTATGGAATATTTATTACCTTTGTTCCAGAAATCCTCATGTCTATAGATTAAATAAGTAGAAACAGTGATATATGTACCATTGTTTTCAAAAACATGACAATTTAATTTATAAATAATAAAACTTAGGTGACAGCATTACTCAGTTATTATCAGTTTTTATCACTATATTTTTTGTCACTGATTAAACCTGAAAAGTACAACTGCTATGAAGCAGAAGCACTGCAAATGTTATATTTATTTTCTTTAATTGAGCTTAATTGCCCATCTCTCTGAATAGATATGAAATTCAAGTCGGTTTTCCCAGCATTCCCTTCACCCAGATGTAGGGCTAATTTTCCATCATCAGTTCTTATCAATTCTCCCCAGAGATGTTAGCAGGTGTGTGAATCTTCAGAGATCTGTCACAGGTTGCAGGACTCTGTTCCCCTAGGGGCATCTCAGCTTCCCAAGGTCAGGACCACAGAGCTCCCTGGCTCCTGAACACTAAGGCTTCAAATAACAAGGGAATAAAATATAGAAGGAAACAAATTCAAAATTCCTATCCATTATGTACTATCATCTTGTATTGGTCATGATAATTAAGAGGCAGAGAAAACACACGCTAATTTTAATAGGAAGGGTTTAATATAGAGAGATAATTACAAGAGTAGAGGATTCAATCTATGGGGATAAAAAGTACTTTAAAGAATAATCACGGGATGGAGGATAATACTCACAAAAGGACAAACTTGAAAAAGAGAGGACCCTCCCCATGACTGGGATTCAGATATATTGGAAAAGTCTTTGCAGCCCACTGGGGGCCGGGGGATGGAGGTGGTGGGGGGATGTGCTCGGTTGCCTTGAACAAGAGCTGTCCACAGGGGTAGGCAGAGGTTGGTGGGCAGAGCAATGTGGGCCAGGACTGGCAAGCTAGGAGCCTCCTACTGGGTGCTGGTCAACAAGCTTTAGGCCAGCAGCTGCAGCTGGAACTAGTAAGCAAGAGACACCCCCTCCAAGACTAAGAAACCAGCCACTGGGTGCTGCTTGACTCACTGGGAATCTGCCTGTGGGGATAAAAACCCAATGGCACACAACTGAATGTCCCTTTCCTATGCCATCGGCTGCCACAGTAGGATTAAAAATCCTAAAAACACATAAATTAAAAAACACATAAATCACTTGGGTGAAAATAAAAGAATCGCAGGGAAGCCAGGAGGCGATGCCTGTCCTTTGCCATAATCTGGCATTGCAGCCCAGGGGGAAGGTGCTCAAGCGGCCCATCTCCATCAACTTAAAGCAGGCCATGAAGGGTGGATTGGGGGCTGAGAGGCACTTGTTCACATAAAGACTAATAATTACTCATATAAAGAGTCCTAAAAATGCTTGTTTCAACTGGGTCCCCAGGTCCAAAACATCTGGAAACTCACCATTATCATTCAGTAGCAGTCCCCTCTGTCCTCCATCTCTAGGGCCAGGGCTCCCCTCCAGGGGACATCATCTCTGGACCACAGTTCCCACTCTTCCCAGAAAGACCTGGACCAGAGACCCTCTTTTGCCCTTCCAGGATCCAGTCCTTTCCCCATTCTTCTCCCAGGGACCAGTCCTGTGACCTGGACCGGAAGCCCACGACCAACGTATTTAATCCTCCCACGCAAGGATTAAACTTTCTGGAATAGCTTCTTGGAGATTGAAAGGCAAAGACTGAAAACATGCATATATGTCACCTCATGAAATTTTCAGTGAAAAATGTTTGTAGACTTTTTTAGTCCCGTTGTTATATAAATATAACTTCCAAAAGTAGCTCACCGGCTGGAATATATGTTTTTCTGAAAGGAAATAAAATTGAATTATGTTAAACAACTGCAGCCCTCTACAAAGAACACAGCTCATCACAAAATATGTACCCTTATGTGTTCAAATGAATCAAATTAGTTCTAATGGAAATAAATTTTTGAGACTTTATATAATTTGAATTCAAAACTTCCAGAGTTATGAAATGCTTATAAATTTTATTTGGAGAAATAAACATTGTAAGTGAAAGAAAAAATCTTCAACTGATATAATCCTATACCACAAAGAGTGGAAATTGATATTTTTATAGTTGTAGATGGACACAATAACTTTATTTTACTTCTATATTTTTATGTGGTGCTGAGGATCAAACCCAGTGCCTCACACATGCTAGGCAAGCGCTCTACCACTTAGCCACAGACCCAGCCCTAGAAATTGATATTTAAAATCAGAATTGGGCTGGGGATGTGGCTCAGGAGGTAGCACGCTCGCCTGGCATGTGTGCCGCCCGGGCTCGATCCTCAGCACCACATACAAAAAAACAAAAGATGTTGTGTCTGCCGAAAACTAAAAAATAAATATTAAAAAATTCTCTCTCTCTCTCTCTCTCTCTCTCTCTCTCTCTCTCTCTTTAAAAAAAAATAATAAAATAAAATCAGAATTAATAAAAGTTTTCTATGAAGTGAACACAAGTGAGAAAAATATTTAAATAGTTTTCCCAGATGCTAGCAAAAAAAAATAAAAATAAAATATAATGAAAAACATTCCCTTGTAAAAATATCAAGAATAGTTAGGTAGGATAAAATCTATACATTTCAAAAGAATGACTCATGTCCACGGGATATTTGTAAGATGCTAGTGCTTAGTTGGTGCCTGGTACATATTAAATTCTCAAAACTATTTACTGAACTGGCTGGAATTGAAAGCTTAACCCATTTTGGCGAATTGACTTTGATTGATCTGTCATCTTTGAAGCTAAACAGAATTAGCTTTGAACACGCAGGTCAAGTCTGTGGAGTATTGCCCAGGATCCGGAACTTGGCAGGCTTGTTCTGTGAGGAAGCAGGTGGGCAGGCAGGTACCCACCTACAAACTCTCCCTCTTCCCTAGTGTTGTGGCTCAGCTCAATTCTATGAGAAGAATTTTCCACTGATAAAGAGCTGAAGAGAGCCTGGGAGTCTGGCTAATCTAGTCTAGTCCCTCAGTCGCCTGCCTCCTCCTCCTCTTCCAACATGACAGATGCTGCTGTGTCCTTCGCCAAGGACTTCCTGGCTGGTGGAGTGGCTGCAGCCATCTCCAAGACTGGGTTAGTGCCCATCGAGCGGGTCAAGCTGCTGTTGCAGGTACAACATGCCTGCAAGCAAATCACTGCAGATAAGCAACACAAGGGCATTAGAGACTGCGTGGTTCCTATTCCCAAGGAGCAGACAATCCTGACCTTCTGGCGTGGTAACCTGGCCAATGTCATCATATACTTCCCCACCCAGGCTCTCAACTTTGCCTTCAAAGTTAAATACAAGCAGATCTTCCTGGGTGGTGTGGACAAGAGGACCCAGTTTTGGAGCTACTTTGCAGGGAACCTGGCATCAGATGGTGCTACAGGGGCCACATCCTTGTGTTTTGTGTACCCTCTTGATTTTGCCCAAGCCCGCCTAGCAGCCGATGTGGGGAAAGCTGGAGATGAAAGGGAATTCCAAGGCCTCGATGACTGCCTGGGTAAGATCTACAAATCTGATGAGATTAAGGGCCTGTACCAGGGCTTTAATGTGTCTGTGAAGGGTATTGTCATCTACTGTTCAGCCTACTTTGGTATCTATGACACGAAAAGGGAATGCTTCAGGATCCCAAGAATACTCATATCTCCACCAGCTGCATGATGGCACAGTCTGTCACTGCCGTTATGGGTTGACCTCCTATCCATTTGATACTCTTCGCAGTCAGAGCGCAAAGAAACTGACATCATGTACACAGGCACAATTGACTGCTGGAGGAAAAGTGCCCGTGATGAAGGAGGCAAAGCTTTTTTCAAGGGTGCATGGTCCAGTGTTCTCAGAGGCCTGGGTGGTGCTTTTGTACTTGTCTTGTACGATGAAATCGAGAAGTTCACATAAGTTATTCTAAGGTTTTTCCCTGCCTGTGAACAGGCTTGTTGTATTATATAACATACCTCAAGCATTTTGGACAGACTCTTGGCTGTTGATCAATGGCAACTATTTGCTGGTTGAAAATGGGAAGCAATAATATTCATCTGACCATTTTTCTCTTAAAGCCATTTCCATGATAATGATGACAATAATGATGGGACTCAATTATATTTTTTTTATTTCAGTCACTCCTGATAAATAACAAATTTGAAGAAATAAAAGTATCTAAAAACAGAAAAAAAAAGAACTGGAAAGGATAATGAATGTTTAAAGTATAAGGATGTGAAGGGTTGCTCAAGTAGGGATTCTCATGGGGTATAGTCAGAGACAGGCCTTCTAGAGTGGGAGAAATTAGGAAAAAGGACTGTCAGCTTTTTTTTCCCCCTTTCAATGCTTTATTCACTCAAATTACTCGATACAATTGCATTCTACAGGTTCTTTTAATCAAAAAAACGACAACCCTAATGCTAGGCACTGCAATAGACATAATCAATTCACAGCAAACAATTCTAGATTAATTCTAGGCACTGCAAACACACTTAATCATGACAGGCTAGTGACAGTCATTCCCTCTTCAGGCTAAGTTCAAAAGTCTCAAGCCTTAGGCTTTGTGTCCAGCAGATGCACACTCACTCAGACCGTGGTGACCAGGTCCAGAACCAAGGCAGGCTTCTCCTGGCATGGAGTGGAAGACCGGCTGAGGAGAGGGTCCTAGGGAGAAGTTGTGGCTCTCACCAGGGACCAGACGAGGCAGTAAAGTTTGAGACGGTGAGGATCACGCCAAGGATCAGGAAAAGATGACCAGTGCTGGGATGTCAGGTCCTCATCAGGCTCTCCAGTGCATCCTTGTTTGGCTGGCTGAATCCCTGTTCATCAGCTCTATTATTTATACTAAATTCGGGGGCTTTTGACCCCTTTCAATCCTGATCAGCTGCCACCAGATTTCTCCATCGACTGTCAGCTTTGACTGACCCCACATGAGGCCTGAGTCCCTGTGACAAGTTTTTGATTAGATTGAAGGTTTTTTGGTTTGTTTTTCATTTTGTGGACGTGGGTTCATTGCTTGGTTGGTTAGTAACTGAAATTGTGGAGACTGGTTTAGCCTTGATGAAGCGACTTTGCCCATAGGTCCCGGCTTCCAAAAACAAGCAAAAATGAAGACGTAGCGACTCACGACCCAGAGACCAGGAAGGAACGTAAGGATATCCACACACCTCTCGGACCTGTGCCTAGACATTGAGGATATCCACACACCTCTCGGACCTGTGGCCTAGATACTGAGGGATTATTCTCTCTTGAAACATCCTAAAACAAACAGCATTCTAAAAAATAAAATGAAGAAAAGAAGGGAAATGGATAGCAAGGGAAGGAGAGAACGGAAAGAAAGGAGACAGAAAAAAAGAGGAGCTACGTAAGAAAAAAGAAAAGGAATTGGTTTGTGACCTTCCTTTTTTAGACAGGAATGGAGGGACTTCTTTAAAACAATTACAAAAAAATTATTCCAAAAGCATAAACAGATGCTGGTAGAGGATTAAGAACTTGGCCAATTTTTAAAACTTTAGGCCTGAAGAGATTTCTCCTTAAAGATAAATACATGAATGGATGGATGGATGGATGGATGGATGGATGGATGGATAGACAGGTAGGTGGAATTGGATATAAATTTGAATTGAGCATCAAGGTAAAGGTAAGTTTTTTTTTCTAAACACAGAGAAAATGTTAGAATAAAAGAATTATTCCAGGCTTGGGGAGTGCACACCTATAATCCCAGTGGCTAGGGAGGCTGAGGCAGGAGGATCAAGTGTTCAAAGCCAGCCTCGGCAACTTAGAGAGAGGCCTTAAGCAGCTCAGCGAGACCCTGTCTCTAAATAAAATATTTAAAAGGGCTGGGATGTGGTTCTGTGATTAAGCCCCCTGGGTTCTATCCCTGGTGCCAAAAGAAAAAAAAAAAAAAAGAATTCTACCATGCAAAAACTAAAGAGCACAGCTGTTACACATCAGATGTGAAACACATCGAGCTTTAGGGTTTACTTTTTATTGGACTTTGTATACTGTTAAACCAGGACTAATTACCCTTCTACTTGACAATGACTTTATTCTTTTGTTAAAAGACAAGCTTTTGACCACAGAAAGCCCTGCACAGAGCAGCCACCTCTCACAGCTGGGAACAGCCACACTGGCTCCAAGGACTGTACGGTGGCCAAGCATTGAACTGGGAAAGCAAGTTTCTGTGTCGGAATCCTTCCACTGATATAGAGTAAAACAGAGGGGAAGAACAGCTCCTACACACTGAGTCTCTGTGGGAATTACGTGGGTCAACAGCACAAGGCATGCAGCTCTGTTCCTGACACGTGGTGTGCACCCAGTGGACACCACTTCACCTGACTGGCCACTCTAAAGTTCTTCAAGACCATTCACAGCATTTCCCGGCACTTCTAAAAATGTAGGAAGAAAAAGACTGTCAGGTTTTAACCCAAAAGAAAACAACTTAAAAAAAAAAAAGCCTCCAATCAGAAGTCTCCTATTTTAATTCCTAATTTTTAAAAGAGTAGGAAAAATAGCTCTTCCTTACAGTCAGTGAAACTAAGTAGGACATCTGAGATATAGGGTCTAGTCTGCTTTGGGGGCTGTAACATAATACCACAACGGGGTGATTTATAAAGAAAAGAAATGGATCTCTACCAATTCTGGAGCCTGGGAAATGCCAATCAAGGTGCTGGCATGTCAAGGGCCCTCCTGCAGAGCCACCCTTGAGGGACCACATCCTGGGGGTAAGGACAGCAGAGGGAGGGGAACAAACTCCTCCTTCTATGAAAACTCACTCCTGCAGTAACAGCACTGACCAGGCCCTCGGCCCAAACACCTTCCATTTAATGTTACCTCCCAACATCACTGCATTGGGGACCAGCTTTCCCACACTGGAACACTGGGCACAGTCAAACCATAGCACAAAGAGTGAATATTATTTTTTCCATTTACACAAGTCTATTCTACCTATTTATCCAAAGGAATATTTCCCCTCAGGCCATGAACATGTATTGAGAGGATGAAAAAGAAAATATTAAACGCAGAAGCTGAAACAAATCATGGCATGTGCAGGTAAATGGATGGAGTTAGAGAAGATAATGCTAAGTGAAGTTAGCCAATCCCAAAAAAACCAAATGTGAAATGTTTTCTCTGATATAAGGAAGATGATTTATAGTGTGGTAGGGAGGGGGAGCGTGGGAGGAATAGACGAACTCTAGATAGGGCAGAGGGGTGGGAGGGGAGGGAGGGGGTATGGGGGTTAGAAATGGTGGCGGAATGTGATGGACATCATTATCCAAAGTACATGTGTGAAGACACAAATTGGTGTGAACATATTTTGTAGACAAACAGAGATATAAAAAATGTATGCTCTATATGTGTAATATGAATTGTAATGCATTCTGCGGTCATAGATAAATAAAAATAAATAATCAAGGGCTAAGGATGTGGCTCAAGCGGTATCGCGCTCGCCTGGCATGCGTGCGACCCGGGTTCGATCCTCAGCACCACATACCAACAAAGATGTTGTGTCCGCCGAGAACTAAAAAATAAATATTAAAAAATTCTCTCTCTCTCTCTCTCTCTCTCTCTCTCTCTCTCTCTCTCTCTCTCTCCTCTCTCACTCTCTCTTTATAAATAAATAAATAAATAAATAAATAATCAAAAGATGTATAATTTGGAAATGCAAATGTTTGAGCCCCTGTTGCAGAGAAGAGCAGCATCGTGTGTACAAGTTGGCTTTTCTTTACTCTGTTCCGCACACCAACCCGAACTGTGGTGCCAGATTTTCCACTCAAGCGTCACAAAGCAATTTATCACCGGCTTGTCCAGTCCTTCTCCAGGCTGCCAGGGGGAGTTTACTACTGCACATTCTGAAGGACTCTGCGGAATCCTGAAAACAGACGGCAGAAACACCGAGAACCCTGTGCACACAGGAAGAGCTCAGGCATCAAGCCACGGCTCCCAGAGCCTGGCCTCCCAGGGCGCTTCACACAGGCCTTCATCCTTCTCCTGACCACAGTGTCCACCCCAACTAAGCTACAATATGGGGGAAAGGTGTATGCATGACACTATGACAGCATTCACAAGAGGAGAAGTGAAACGACCTGCAGGTGTCCCTTGGCATCCAGGGGGTTGGTTCCCACAAACACCAAGCGCGAGGATGCGCAAGCCCCTTCTGTAAAATGGCGCAGTGTGTGCATATGACCTGTGCCCACCCTCTCCGTACTGTAGACAAGCACTCTCCAGCCCCTTCACCTTCTGTGTACTTGAACTCATCTCTAGATTGGTTTCAATACTGAACACAACGTAAGTGCTATGTAAGTGGCTGCTGTGGCATTGTTTAGGGAGGAAAGACAGGAACAAAGTCTGCCCAGGTTGAGTACAAACAATTGTTTCCAATGTTTTTGATTCATAGTTGGTTGAATCCAAGCATGCAGACGCTGAGAGTTCAACTATAGCACATCACCTCCCAGAGTACTAGGAAGACATTTTAAATGATGGTGACAAAGACCACGGACAGTGGGGAAGTCAGAGGACCTCGTGCCTAGAGCTGCATGATGGCCAGAGTCAGGAAACGAGGCAGTGAGAACGAGAAAGGATGTCCCCATGTTACATTTTAACACCCGACATGTGACACGACACCCCATGCTATGTTCTCCTCCCAATATAAAGCAGGCCTGTCCCATGGACACTACCAGGACAGCCTTTCCACCTTCACCTGCACGGGATGCATTGCCTCAGGCAACTGTGTCCCTGGATTTCAGGAGGAAACCTGTGCTTCTAGCACCTTCCAGAGGAAGTCCTGGGGGAGTTCAGAGCTAGCAATCATGGTGCCCTCTCCCTCGGCCACAGAGCTTCCCACTCCGGTTTCCTCATCTCACTAGGCTGGCATCACCAGTGACATGCCCTCCTGCTGGAACCATGCCCAGTGACCTCCCCAGCCCTTCCAGGACAAACATTAATTGGTCAACTGGGTCAGATGGTTGCCTGTGTTACTGGACTCTCTGGGCCTAGGACTCGGACACATCTCGGCCTGACTGTAGCTCACCAAGAACCAACGAGCCTCCTGGGAGAGCTCATCTTCCAGCAGGAGTCAGATGGTGGGGTGCAGAGAAAACTCCTAGCATCCGAGGGAGGCGTGATCCCGAGTGCAGCCACAGTGTCCAGTTGTCCTCCAAAGGATGCCCCCAAAACAGACCTTCCCAATGGCACCTCCAGCAGGACTGAGAACAGAATCGCGCAAGCTTTCATGAGAACCTAGGAAGACGCTGAGACTCTGTCCTGAGCCTTGAGATCACGTGGTGCAGAGGATCCGGCTCTATGACCACGGCCCCAAGTGCCCTTGGTGACCATTCACAAACACAAAGACCAGCTGGCTGCCAGGACCCTAAGAGAGTCACATCATGAGAGTCAGGAAGGACTCTCTCACATGACTAATGAGCTGTGCACACAACAGCTTCTGCCCTGCGGCTCAGGGATCCCACCCTCATCTCCAAGAGAACACTGCGACCGGGCAGTGAAGGGCAGTGGGCAGAACCTTGCAGAGAGGAGAGGTGAGTCATTTATCACCGCAATCAGGAAGCTTCGCAGGAGGCAAAGGGGCACCCTCAGGAGTTACAGGGAGAGCAGGGGGAGCCCGTGCACCCTGTGGGTCTGCCCTCCCTCTCAGTGGGAGAGAAAGCCTGAGTCTCACCTGTGTTCTCATGGGTTTTTATCTATCTCTTCCTCTCGCTCAGTCGAAGGAACACCCAAGTTTCCCGAGACACTGATGAAACGCACCCAAACTGGACAGTCCTCCTCTGATCCCGCTGCACACCTTCTTGGTCTTCGCCCGAATCTTTCTCCACAGGGGCTTCAGGGAGGCATGTTCTCTAAAAGGATGCAGGTGACCAGCCATTCAAAACCGCCCGACCCTGGGGAGCTGCCTATTATTCATTGGGGAGGGGGACACAGTCCTTAAATAGCAGGCTCCGGGCTAGGGTTGGGTGACAGTCATTGTTAGGGCTCTGGATCTGCATCCACTGAGAGGCAGGCGATGAATAAGCAAGCAGATAGACCACTGGAGAGGAGCCTGGCTAAGGTCTTGCCTCCAGGGGTTCAGGAGAGTTTATTTAGAAGGAAGGTCAGATGGAAGAGTAGAGGAAGGAGACTGGGGGGAGGGGAAGAGGAGGCTGGTGAACTGAAATGGAGAAAAGTAAGTTCCATGCTTGTATGATCAGTCAGAATGACCCACCTGTTATGCACAACTAGAGTGCACTAATAAAAGCATTGCAAAAATAGCTAAAAAGAAAAATCCTATAAAAGAAAGGGCCGTCAGGGAGATCTCTGAGGTGACATTCGATGGGATGGCAGGACCAAACATCCCTGGCTTTTGCCATGTCCCCAAATTGCTGCTACTGGAGCCACTCAGTCTTCTCAGTAGTGAAGCTGGTCTAAGTTGGGATTCTTCTTCTTTGCAATAAAATACCCTAACCAATGTACACTCAATTTAGGCCAGCCTTCAGTCTCACTGAATATTCAACTGAGTGTGAGCTCTAGTCTGTAAACCCATGTGAACACACTTGGAAAAATGAAAACTAAAACTTCGAACATGGGATTTTTTGTTTGTATTTGTGTAATCCACAAGGTTTCAACAATGATGAAATAAATAATGGGTACAGTAAATATTGTATCATTGCAAGTACATACACTCACACAAACATACAAATACATTTCCCCCCCTAAACATTAGTTTTCTCTGTAGGTAAGATTATGGTACATAGGTAACAGGACCCTAATGAACAGCAAGTAAAACTTGTAGTGACATCCATGTCACCAAGGATTTCTCTTTGGCCAACGTCCCACCTGAGCAAACATGTCTATTTTCTAGGCTACAGTACGGCCAGGTTGACACCATGCCACGCATCTGGTTGAAGACTAAAAGCCACACAGTAACAGTGGGTATCTCCAAATAGACACGGATTTGGAACATGAAATAAAATTTCACATGTTAAAGTTTTCATCCCTGAATCTAATTCACTTTTTCTCTTTATCAAAGTCAGAAGTAAATTTGTAAAAACTAAATCGTGACATTTGGGTCTCTTACCAATGAAATGCAAACGTATTTTATCTGTAAACCACTCCCTGCAATAGAACCAGGAAAGAAAACATGAAATTGAATTTAAGTTCCTGTACTTTTTCTTAAAATGGTCACCTAAATATTCAGGCTCCCATATATTTTTAAGACATAGATTCCACACTAATTTCAAAATCTAATTTTGAAAGATTCATTTATCTCAAACTTTCACAGATGTTAGAGTACCAAACCTCAAATTTAAGATATGTGCATTCCCTGGAAGTAGTAAATTTATACTTTATTTCTGAAGAATCTGCAGAATGCTACAAAAAATGTTTGTGTAAAATCAAAGGAAAAAGTAACAGCATTTTAATTGAAGTCTCCATCCTGACAATTATGAAAGACTAAAAAACAGACAATTAACCTGTTTATTATAATCTAAATAAACACCAGTAAGTTTCAGATAAACTACTTAATAAATAGTCCAGAATAAAACAATATGGTAAACATCATCTCCAAACAAAATATTGAAATATTTGACTTGTGTGGAAAATAAAAAGCAACAGTATTGGCATTTTCCCAAGGCATGCACTTTCAAATTACTGTGTTTATTTACTAGAACTACATAGAAGCTTTCATCTCAAGAACTTCACTCAGTGTTGAAAATTTTGAAAATAACCAGAGGCTAACACATTTTCTGATTTTCCTCAAAAATCTCAACAAGAAATTGTCTATCCATCAAACTGTAAGAATCAATTTAAACAATCATATCTAAAGAATTACACCTCTTTCTCTCCTCTCTCTATTGGGCATATATACACACACACACACACACACACACACACACACACTCCATAAAAGAGAACATGCATAATAAATTGCCAAGTTGATTATTTAGGTTTTTGTCTATTTGCTGAGGTTTTTTTGTTGATTTGGTTATTTTTTGGTTTTGGTACAGGGGATTGAACTCAGGGTTGCTTAACCACTGAGCTATATCCCCAGCCTTTTTTATTTTGAGACAGGGTCTCACTAAGTTGCTTAGGGCCTTCCTAAATTGCTGAGACTGATCTCAAACTTTCGATCCTCCTGCCCCAGACTCCCAAATTGCTGGGATTACAGACATGTGTCACCGTACCCAGCCCAGCTTGATTATTTGGGACTGAATAAATAGGCAGCAGGTAATATTTAGTATAATCATCTCCTCTCACCCCCAGGAATTGAACCCAGGGGTACTTAACCACTGAGATACATCCCCAGCCGTTTTTATTTTTTATTTTGAGACTGGGTCTTGCTAAATTGCTTAGGGCCTCACTAAGTTGCTGATTGTGTAACCATCTTAAGCTACAGTCCTCTGGTATATTTTTGGAGACTGTCAACTTTTCTACCCACACTATTAAATTCTCATTGTTTCCATTTCAGTATTCATCTAAAGTTTTTGATGTGCGCCCTCCCTGGGCAGCCTGGGTGCCTATGTGTGTCACAGGATGGGAACCTGTCATCTGTGGTTACGCTTGTGCATTACTTAACCAATAGCTGACACCACTTACAGTTTCAGAAGTGGAGTTATTAGATGAAGGATTTATTTCTACCATGAAAATATTCTTTAATGTTATTTTTTAGAAGCTTTTTTGTTTATATTTTATACTTTCATCTATAATCCCCCTGAAATTTTTGTTTTAATTTTCAGCTGGTCTTTGCTGTTTTTCCCCCTCTTTCCACATTTTTTATTGGGGCATCATAGTTGTGCGTGATGGTGGGGTGGGTCACACACTTCTCCATGCACACCGCATGACAATAGGATTTGCCAGATCAGTTCCCCAGCCCTTCCCCACTTCCTCCCTCCCTCCCACCCTGGGTCCCTCTCCTCTGTCTGCTGACCTCCACCTGATTGTCTGAGATCCTCCCCTCCACCTCTCTTTTCCTTTTTCCTTCCAGTTTCCATATGTGAGAGAAAACATGCAACACTTCTCCTTCGGAGTTTGGCTTATTTAGCTAAACATAATGGTCTCAAGTTCCCCCATTTTCCCACAAATGACATAATTTTATTTTTCTTTAGGGCTGAATAAAGCCCCATTGTGTGTATACACCACATTCCACTTACCCGTTCACCCTCTGATGGACATCCAGGCTGGTGCCCTAGTTTGGTTATTGTGCGTTTGTGCTATTGTAAATGTGAGTGTGCGTGTGGAAGGATCATTTTGAACCCAGTGTTAAGCTGCCTTGCAGACCATAGGCGTATAAGCTTTGCAATATCTGACTGAGGCAAAGTGCTAGAATGGCATTGCCTCCAGGGACAGGGCAGAGGCGAGCGGAGGAAGACAAGAGGGAAGAGGGGCAGGTGCAAGAGTGCCACCTGAGTAGGTGGGTTTCCCTGATGATGCTAATTTTAATTACATCAGTTCCATAATTTGGGGTGTACTACATAATACGTTAATTTTGCTTTACAGTCATATAAGAGGAGCTTTATACATGTTTATATTTTTATATATTCCCATTAAATGTATTAGTCATTTAAGGTTAAAAAAATGAATTGAGTCTTCTGAATTCTTTCACACACACACACACATTCACACACACACACACACACACGGGTTTTCTTATTGAATTTTACCATTCCTCTGCAGTATTTTCAACAAATTGGCAGAATAGAAACATTTCAAACAAGTGTTGTATCATGATAGAAACTGAGCACCATGTCCCATGTCTTGCTAGCAAAACAATGCTTTTTTTTTTTTAAGGTACTGGGGATTGAACCTAGGAACACTAGACGGCTGAGCCATATTCCCATCCCTTTTTGTATTTTATTTAGAGACAAGGTCTCACTGAGTTGTGTAGGGCCTTGCTAAGTTGCTGAGGCTGGCTTTGAACTCTCAATCCCCCTGCCTCCGCCTCCCAGGTCACTGGGATTAACAGGGATGCACCACTGCACCCAGAACAAAATGCATTCTTTTTTTAATTTAAAAACTTTTC
The DNA here is from genome assembly GCF_045843805.1 of Urocitellus parryii. Lineage (NCBI taxonomy): Eukaryota > Metazoa > Chordata > Mammalia > Rodentia > Sciuridae > Urocitellus > Urocitellus parryii. Next base: position 7,886,673 of record NC_135538.1, on the reverse strand, counting down.
TCTAGTTGTAGATGGACACAATATCTTTATTTAAGTAATATATTTGTATGTGGTGCTGAGGGTCAAACCCAGGGCTAGGCAAGCCTCACAGAGACTGAGCAAGTGCTCTTCCACTGAGCTGCACCCCCAGCCCAACAAAATGCATTCTTACAGCATATTCTTAAATAGACAGACTGTGTTCCAATAATGTAAATGCCTATGGCCTTCTAAATAGAGGTTTTATAATATGCAGCTCTGGCATTGTGACAGTAAAGAAAATAGAAATAGTGACACCAAGTCAATGCAGACGAACTGCCGCAGTCTGGCTGGGCACAATTCAGGAGCCACTTGTCAAAAGAAACGAACTTTATTTTTAGAACCACACAGGCCAAACAAAACAGCTCCTCAGGAAAAACCCTCAGAGCCCAACTGCCACCACCGGCTTCCCACAAGCCTCTCCTTCCATGTTTTGTTTAAGTTTTCCCAAGCATTGTTCATCTCATCAATGCTCTTCTTCACTTCAGGCTTCTCAGTTTCTCAACAGGTAAAAATTAAATCTGCTCCAAGGATTCGAATGAACTCCAGCTCCTCGTGCAGACCATCTGTCTCCTCCTTAATAGTCTCGGCAGCTTCAACCTGTTGCTTGATGATGGATGGGTCAATGCCTGGGCTTTCCAAGTCATGGACAATGTCCTGAGTGTCTTTGGTGGTGGTCAGGAGAGCTGCCATGTCATACCAGAACTTCTCCGCTAATTCAAGGACATCAAGGAATTTAATTTCTCGCTCTTCAGCCCGAGCTTTGATGTCTTCCCAGAAGAATTCCATTTGGTCCAGTTTGTCCTGGATTTCTTTTGCAGCCAAATCCTTGTCTGCTTCCTGAGATCGCCCAATGAGCTCTTCTCCACGGCGCTTTAGGGCCTCAAAGGATGGCTGAAGTTTTTCTAGCTCCACGGTGGCACTCTTATTGTCACTGATGCACTCTCTAATCTTGTCTACTTCAGCAGGAATCAGGGGTGGCATTCGCAGGCAAGAGGAAAGATTCTACAGAGTCTCCAACATGGGCTCAGTTTTATCATGGAACTCTGTAATCTGAGCAGACTGGGAAACAGCCTCATCCAGAGCCAATGCCCATTGGCGCACCTCCTCTTTTATTTGGGCATACATGTTTTCTGCTTTCTGGTATTTTTCTTCCACCATTTTCCCTTCCTCCGGGTTTAACTCCTTTAGCTGTGGGCCAATCTTTAATAACTTATCAATATGAGGTTTGTGTTCAGCAATGGATTCCCTTAGTTGCCTCATTTCTTCTTGCTGTTGCCTAAGCTGCTCATGATCAATAGCTGGAGGAGGTAACTGTGTTATTAGTGCCCGAGTTTCCTCAATCCAAGGGCTGAGTTCTTCGTAAGTTTCCCAAAACTGGTTCACCAAGACCTGTGCCCGCTCTAGGCGGGCATAACGCTCTGAATTGAGTAGGCTAATAGCTTCATACTGCTGTATTAGAGACTCTGTCTTTTCCTGTAATACAGCTTTCTGCTCCTCCCCACATGTGCCAAAGATTTCACTGCGGTGACTGAAGAGCTCACCCATTGAATCTTTGTGTCGAATGATGTCAATGGAGAAAGCCTTCTGCACCTGTAGCTGGGCCGTGGTCTGGTCCTGCTCCAGGCGAACTGGACCCAGGGCCATCAGTTTCCGTGTTGTTTCGGCAACCCAAGCTAATTCTGCATCAGCAGCTTGTTCATACTGTTGTGATCTCTGAATAGCAGCATCAATTTCATCTACTCTTTGTCCAATAGTATCACTGATCAGTTTGTACTGCTCATTGGCATCAGACACAAGTTTATCCAGGCCTTCTCTGGCTCTCCAGGGCACCAGCTCTAAGAGAGCACGGCTCACCTCATTCACTGTGTCCAACACCAGCCTGTGCTCCATGACCTCCTTCTTCAATTCCTTCTGTCTTTGCTGAAACTGGGGTATCTGTTCCCCTGTGGGAGACTGTCCTCCACTGGCTGCCAGCTCCTCCTCCACCTCCCTCAGCCAACCAGTCAGTTCATCATACGTAGACTGGAATTTGGTGGCCAGCTGCAGAGCTTGCTCTAAAGTTCTAAGGGCCTTGGAGCTAGTGACTGTGATGTCTGCATAACGGGTCTTTATTCCATCTAGTTTCTCCTGGATAAGTAACACCTCTTCACCTTTGTTTTTTTTTAGTAGAGCCTGACCATTTTTAATAGCTTGATCTACATTCTTCTTCCTATTAACAATTTCTTCATTTAAAGCCAGGTGGTCAGCATGCTGTTTCTGCAGGACATCCTGTCTGTAATCCTTTACGAACACTGAACTGAGCTTGTCCTCAACCTCAGCCAGCCAGTTGAGCACCTCCACCTCATCCTCCCCGAACAGTCTAGCGTTGGACAGTGCCTGTTCAAGCAGGGCTGCTTTCCGACAGCACCAGTCTTGAATCTCACTGTACTGGGCCTGCAATGAGTCTAGCTTTTCTGATAGCACACCCTGCTCTGCAAGACATGTCAGGGAGGAGAGAGACTGCCCAATTTTGACTGCCTGGTGCACATCTGTTGCATGGTTTTCTATTTCTTCCTCCAGAGCCTTGTGGCGAATGATCTGCTGCTGAATTTTGGCAGTCTGAGTGCCAACAGGTTCCGAGTTAGCAAGCTTTTTCTCTGTGACAGATAAGAAGTCAGAAATAGGCTCAGCTGTCTCATGGAATTGTTTGGCCAGAACCAGGATATCTTCCAGCTGGTTTTGCCTGGCGGCTGCCTTGCTGAGTAATTCAGTCCATCTACTTTCAAGACTCCCCAACTTCCCAGTGATTTTCTCTCTATCAGCCACCTCAGCTGACTGGGCTATTCTGCCTCCTTCTGCCTGAAGCATGTCTACCGTGGCCTTTCTGTCATCTAGGAGTCGTTGGAGCAACTTCTGTTCTTGAATCTGTGCTTTCACCACTTTATACTCAGCAGATGGAGGTTTCTGATTGGCTATGAGCTCCTCAGTGTCTGCCAACCAGCTGAGCAATGGCTCCAAGGCATCTTGAAACTTTCCACAATGCAACAAAGCCTCCTGTAGTTGTGCAATTCTTTGTGCAACCTTTTTATTCAGTGTATTCCATCGAGCATTGATCTCTTCCATGTCATGTTCTAAACCCTGTACATCACAGTTTTTTCCTGCACTCTGAATGAGTCCCTGGCCAAGTCCATTAACCTGCTGCAATTTCAACTGAAGAGGATCCACTTGTTCTTTCTGAAACTTCTCATTTGAATTTAATCCACCAGTTGCAGTCAGAGGCATTTTCCCATGTAGCAATGTGCCAGGCACCTCTTTTATTCCAAATGCTGAAGGATCCAGGTCCTCCTTGATCCACATTCCAGTGGCAGAAGCCTCCCCCAGAACAGGAGTACCGCCTTCTGCAATAGGCACTGAATCAGCATGTACAGCACCTCTCAGGAAGGGTCCACTAGCGGGAGAAACTTCCTCTAGAGCAGGCACTCAGCTGTTAGTGTGTCCACCCCTTCACTGAAGTGTGCAGGGCACTGCAGCAGGCGCTCCAGCCACTACGCTGATTTACAAACAAGACGTGGCCTCTGCCTTCAAGGAGCTTATCGCCAAGTGGAGGAAATAGCTGTTAACCAAACAAGCAAGTAACCAGGACCGTGAGAACTAACTGGGAAGCGCTCTGAGGTCATCTGGTGCTTTGAGAAAGCTTACAGTTGACCAAGCCAGGTCTCATCAACCTCATATTCCAGTGCAGAAGGGGGCCCTGGGGGATCTAAAGTTGACTAGACTAGCTTTCTGGCTGCTATCAATGAGCACGACTTTGGAAATGGCAGAGGTCTTATTTTTCATAATCTTCTCTGTAAACCAGCCAGCTCTCAGGAACATGGCTCACCTCACATTGTGATCCGAGAGAAAATTTTCCTGTTGATCTCCCAAAAGGAGGAAGATGAAGGGGAAGGGAAAAAGGAAGGGAGAGAGAGAACGGAGAGAGGGGAAAAAGAAGAAGAGCGTGTGCCACAGAGGGGAGGAAGGGAGAGAGGAGGCAAGGTTAAAAGGAAGAAAACGATGATACACAAGTTGAAAAATACTTTTATTGCTCACACTACTCCAGGGGCACCTGTATTCACCTTTCATTATCAGAATAAAAAACCTAATACCTGTTAAAGAAAGAGGTTTAGACCAGTCACCATGGTGCACACCTGTAATCCCAGCTACTCAGGAGGCTGAGGCAGGAGGATTCCAAATTCGAGGAAAGCTGGGCAACTTAATGAGACCCTGTCACAAAAATAAAATTAAAACGTCTGAGGATGTTGCTCAGTGGTAGAGCACCCCTGAGTCAATCCCTGCTACCAAGAAAAAAACAAAGCAAAGCAAAGAGGTTTAGTTAAGTCTTGGTTCCAGAGGTTCAAGGGATGGCACCAGTGTTGGCCTGGCTCTGGTAGAACCTCGAGGCAGATGGCATCATGATGGGAATGTGTGCAGAAGAGAAACTCCTGGCGAGACAGGAAGCCAGGGCGACAGGGAGGCATCAGGCTTGCTCTTACAAAAGCTCCCATCAGAACCACATCAGTTCCTTCCTCATCAGCGCCCCACCTCTTGAAGGTCACCCATGACATCCCAGATTGCTGCAGGGAGGACTGTGCTACCAACACAGGAACCCTGGGGGACACCCTCAAATCATATCCATACTATAGCCACTCCTGAAAGAAAAGTGACCACAACACTCAGAGCCACCAAGAGATCTTTATTACAGCAGTGCAACAGAGGAGAAAAGAGAGAAAGAGAAGGGAGAGAGAGAGACAGAGAGAGAGAGAGACAGAGAAAGCAAGAGAAATAGCAAGAGAGATAGAGAAAGCAAGAGAGAGAGGGGCCCGGCAGGAGGGAGTTTTTATAGCCCAAATCTAATGGGGTCTCTGGGTCTGCAAGCTGCCTTGTTGGCCCAAGGGGGGTTACGTGTTCGGCCTTGAGGGGGGGGGGGGGTTAAGTGCTCGGTCTTGAGCGGGGGCTTGGGCATTTGGGCTTGAAGCAAACAGGTGATAAAGAGCCAGACAGAGGGTTTGAGTGACCAGGTCACCCTGCAGCTAACTTTGTTTGGCCTGCCCTGCAGACAGCTTACTCAGCCTGTCCTGCACCTAACAACTCCCATCTCAATGAGAGCAAACGCCAATGTTCCTCCAGAGGCCAGCAAGGCCTGGGTGAGCTGCCTCCCGCTTCCCTGCCCAATCTCACCACCCACTGCCAGCCCTCTGCTGTCCAGCTATGCAGGTCACCTGGATCTTCTGAGAGCACACAAAGCTCATTTCAAGTGAAGGCATTGGTAGGGATGCTCCTTCTTAGATATGGGCTCTCACCCCTCTTCTTGCAAGTGCTCACCCAAGCACACCCTCCCGGGAGGCTGCCATGCACCCTTCTATTTCCATGGCATCCTTACCATCCAACATAGTAAACTATTGGCTATTTATTATGCTTACTGCCTCCCCACCATCTGGTGCCTGCTGGATTCAAACACTTTGTATTTGCTTTAAAGTAGTTTTTTGTTGTTTTGTCTTGTTTTCAATATCTGCAGGACTTACTATGAACGAGACACTGTGCTAAGTGCTATCCACAAATAGTTTGCCTAACCTTGACCAGAGCCAGGGTTGGTATTCTCACCCAGAGTTACATATGGGGAAACAGAGTCTTGGCAAGGTCGGGAAGCTGCCGGTGGGTGCGTAGGTGCCAAGAAGAGCCAGGATCAGAGCAGGATTTCAATCAAGAACATCAGTCTCCAACCCAAGCTCTTGACCACTCCTCTCACTCCTCAGCTGTTCAGGAACTGGAGGTCCACAAAAGACCATCCTAGCTGGCTGCACCTGGGCAGCACCGTGGGCTGCCTAGTCCAAGAATGGTTTTTAGAGCATCCAGAAAAATCTAGAGGACATATTGAGGGCATCATCTTTATCATAATGGTCATCATGACGATGATAACCAAGAGGAGGAAGAGCAAATTATGTTGACCAGAAGGCAAAACCTGTCACGTGAGGAAGGCTCGTACTGAGCGGTCACGCTCTAGTTAAGCTTCTAGATTTTCATAAGTATTGATCAGCAGAGAGTTTGGGGTTTTCTCTGACAATTATCCAAAGCAAAATTATACATCGCCGTTGCAGGAAGGCCTCATCCAGGGTTTGTAGAGGAAGCCACAGTGTGGCCTTCACTCAGGTGCAACCCACCTGTCGGTCCAGGGGACAGTTCTTGGTCCCCTGCAACACTGACAGATGGACCCTGTTTCGGTGACCAAACAATATGATAAAAACAATTTTAGAGGAAGAAAAGTTTGCTTGAGGCTCACAGTTTCCGAGGTCTTGGTTTATTAACTCCAAATGCAGGGTGACCCACCTCCTCCAGCCACACCCTACCTATGCACAGTCACCACCCAGTTAATCCCTATCAGGGGGATTAACTCACTGCTTAAGGCTCTCATAAGCCAATCATTTCACCTCTAAGCTTTCTTGCATGGTCTCACACAGGAGCTTTTGGGGGACACCTCACATCCAAGCCATAGCGGACTCTTGAGTCCAAGTTGCAGGCCATTAAGGATACCAGAATTCTTACCAGGCTACTGTTTTCCAATGAATCTTACCAAATGCTATTTATAATCCTTTAATTTTTTTTTAGTCAAGAGCCAGAAATATCTTTAAACATTTTAACTTTCAAAAAACTTAAATAAATGGACCTGTGAGGAGCAGTGATACACACCCATAATCCCTGTGGCTCCAGAGGCTGAGGCAGGAGGCTCCCAAGTTCAAGGCCAGCCTCAGCAATTTAGCAAAGCCTTAAGTAACTTAGTGAGATCCTATCTTAAATAAAAATAAAAAGGGCTAGGGACATAGCTCAGTGATAAAGCACCTCTGGGTTCAAATCCTAGTACAATAAATAAATAAACAAAGAAATAATTGACTTGACCATACAGAATGCTTAGCAAATAAGCCTATAAAGTGGCAGTTGGGCTTGGAAGAGACTGTCTTATGTGACACCTCCTGCAGGTTTCTTGGTGATAATAAAGCCATGTCATCAGCACATGGGATAATGTTTTCTGTTCCATTTTCAACAACTAAAACACATGCCTTGTAAACTGAGGAACATGCTACACTCGCGTGTAAGAGGAAAACAGCTCAAGGGAAGAGCTGCGAAGTTGTCACTCATTCTAACTTGACTGCTCTAGCTGTCCAGCCCTGGGATAACAATAGATTCACAGGCCACACCACTTTCAAAAGTGGCAGTTCACTACATACTTCTGGGTCGCCTGGCAGTCAAAGCCGGGCAATTGCAGGTTCTTTTGTTCAATCATAATTTCTAATGTCTGTAACTATCAAGTCACATAAGAAAGGACTAAGGCAGCCACAGGAGTTCAGGAGGGTGACCTGAGAGCAAAGGCAGAGAGCAGCTGCCAAGAGTCACTGTCGGTGGTAAGATAAGATCAACTTGTTCAGGGCACAGAGCTGTCAAAGCACAGGGAATTATTCTAGGCCAAGGTCCCGATGGATGGCGGTTTCGCAACTTGGAGTGGGCCTGGCATGGTCACCATAAGCAGGAGAAACTGTACTCTGCTGAAGCCCGAGGATAGAGATTTGTCACTTGGTGATTTTCCCAGGCTTGTGACCAATGAGCAGGTGATGGACTCAGGGTACCACTGTGTCCGGTCTCAGGCTGTGCCCCTTTGATGGGTCTCCAGTGAGGGGCTTGCATCATGCACTGGTTTGGTGTGTTCCATGAGTCTGTGGTTTTTCTGATGTGAGTTTGATACTCCCATGCATCCCTGTGCTTCTGATTAGTTCAGTAAGTTCATGATGGTCATTTTTAAAAAAAAAATAAAAGTAAAAATATTTTTTAGTGTTGATGGACCTTGATTTTATTCATTTATTTATATGTGGTGCTGAGAATTGAACCCCGTGCCTCACACATGTGAGGCAAACACTCGACCAATGATCCACAACCCCAGCCCCACGTGATGGTCATTCTTATTAGCACTATTAATTCACCTGTCAGTTCATGCCTTGTGGTTGTGCCAGGCAGATGGTGGTCATTTACTTGTACAAACAAGGCACTGAGTCAGTCCACCTTGGCACTTCACCTCAAAATGGAGTAGCTGTGGCAAACTGCTTCCTTACAAAATGAAGTGACAAAGGTTTAGGCAGAGCCTGAAAACTGAGGTTCTAGACATCAAAGAGCAGACACAAAGGTGAATGAGGACCCCCTTCCCAGCCTGCAGCAGATTGAAGCCTCGGGTACTAGGCCACTGAGAAGCAGGAAGCCCAGAACCAGGAGAGAAACAGAGGAAGCCGTCAGCTCAGCACCATTACACAGAAACGTAGGGCATGAGAGGACGTTCCCGGGGAAGGCTCTTCCCAAGAGCAAAAGGCTCAGATGCAGGAACTGCAACCTGCACAGGTCTGAGCACCTTACAGGAAACTCCTGATGTGGAGTGACCAGGACAGATGCCCTCCTTCAGGACTGACAGCTGCCAGTGTTCCTGTACCACCTCGGGTCCTCCCCGTGGTGTCTGAACACAGAGTGACATCTAGGTAACCCCCGTAAGAAGGAACCAAGGATCTGGGAAAAGACTGTGAACCGAGAGCTCTCACCTGCTGGACAGTAAGAAAGAGAACGGGACAACTAATGGGAACAGGCTTCGCGCAGCACCTTGCCTCCCAGATTCAGGGGCCTTTAACATTTAATTATTCTCATTTTAGAATGGCATTACGTAAATGAAAACCACTGTGACACGTTGAAAGAGACTGTAGAAAATAGGGAAGGGCTTTTTATTTGAGTGCCTGAAACAATACCTTCTCCTGCTTTTTGAACTAAAGGACAACAAAATTTCATTTTGCACTGGGTCCCATTAATTCTGTGTAGTCAACCCTGGCATGAACTCATGGTTTTCAATATATGTAGATACAGAAGTAAATATAACTATAATTGTCTGAAAAACGTGTATGTAGATCTCACACACACACACACACACACACACTCTCACATATTCCTTAGGTCTGCTCATGACTCTCAGAAGCAAAGAGCTCACCTGGCACTCACCTCTTGGTTTCTAAATACCATTGTACACTACAAGCACCCAAGGTTCTGAGGAGAAATGACTGATCTGGGGGCAGAGGGATACAATGTGAGCTTTAAACCTGTGCCAGAAACTAGTGATGGGTCACATCCAAAGGACACAGATGACACCTTGAAGTGGTTCTCACTGATTAAATTCAAAACTATGGGAGCATCAGGATAATAGCCCATGGCTATGGTGTGGGTATGGTTTAGCCAGGCTGGGTCCTCGGGATGGCCACACTAGGAGGTGGTGGGAACTTCCAGAAGAGGGGCTTAGGGGAGTTCCTTAGGTCATCGGGGTTGTGCCCTCAGAAGGGAACACAAGTCCCTGGGAATGAGTTCTTGCAAAAATCAGTTGCTAGAAAAGCCCAAGCCTGGTGCCACCAAGCTCCGTCTGCTTCTCATATCAAAATGTGACCACTGTGCACTCCCATCACTGCCATCTGCCATGAGGCCATGCAGCCAGGTGGTTTGAACTTCCAGTCTCCAAAACTGTGAGCAAAATAAACCTCTTTTTCTTCATAAGAAGCCTTATAGAGATGAAAATCTGACTCATACACCCATTACACAAAATAGCAATTCATCAGTCCATTCTAATATGGAATGAATAGTTTGAAAATGTGATGATAAACATGATATTTTCATAGTCTCAAAATACCTCCTCACTAAAGTCTTACCAGTTACAAAGGAGTAAAGAATATCTTTATAATGGAGAAGTTTGGCAGATACCACTGTGATCAGGTGACCAAAATTAACATGAGACAAATTGAAACCTTGCCACCAGATAGAATGCAATGACAGCCTTCCCAGCATGTATAACTTTACTCCATATAAGGCAACTTGGACAATCCCAAATGGAGGAGTGTTTACCACATGAGAATTACATGTAATCTCAGAAGTATCAAGGTCATGGGAGATTAAGTAGAGACAGGGACATGTCCAACTTAAAGGATAGCAGAACATGATAACTAAACACAGTGGAAGGTTCTGGACTAGATTCTTCTTCTTCTACTATAAATAACATTATTGGGACAATGGTGAAGTTTGAATGGTATCCAAGGATTGTAGGATGGTAATTAATATCAACATTAATTACCTGATTTTAATGCCTGCACGGTGGCTATGTAGGAGAATGTCCTTGTCTGCTGGAAATACAAATAAAGTAATTGGTGGTAATGAGGTATCACATGGGCAACTTATTACCAAATGATTCTGGAAAAGCTAAGATTCTTTGCAATTGCAAATTTTATATAAATTTGATATTGTTTCAAAATAGAATAAAAAATATAAAAGTAAAGGATTATCTCTTCTTAATGAACAAAACTAAAACGTCCAGGGTAAAGCGTGTCTTGGGGTCCTCTTTAACATTATTCCAACTTTCTGTATTCACTCTGCTTCCTCGAAAGTCCTGTTTCAAGCACGGAGCCCCTGGAGGGAAGAAAAGTGTAGAGACACTGCCACCTACTGGTAATATCCAGATATATTTAGGTTGGTAGGGGAAAAGACAATCCTAAGGTTTCCTTTGACAAGGGAAAATGGAGCCTTTTGTGGCCATTGACCTCCACAGGTTGTAGGAGAGCAAGAGAAACAGGCCTTTCTACCTTGAGGCATGCCAAAGAATAAAATCTGAGACGCAGAATAGGGGGCAGAGGGCCTTGGATTATCAGATGAGCCCAGGGACATGCTCAGGAGTGGGGAGTGTGAGAGAAGGAATTCATTTGGAGGGCCATAAACAAACCAAATAATTTCCCACCCCCCACCTCAATTCCAGCAGCCTTGGAGAAGATGAATTGTCCAGAAAAGTGAAGAAATGGGAGAAGCAGTCCTAAGAAAGGGGCAGCAGGCCAGGACTCAAGACTGCAAAGAGCTAACCTGACTCACAGACGACTTTATGGGAACTGGGAGAAGACCCACATCCCCTTCTGCTGAGCAGGCACAGCTCTGTGCCAGGGTGGGAGAAGGATGGGTTCAGCCCAATACTGGTCCTGTGTAGAACACAGCATGCCTGAGGTCTGAAAGTCACTTTTTTTTTTTTTCTTTTGCAGTGCTAGGGATGGAACCCAGGGCCTCATTCTTGCTGGGCCAATACTCTACCACTAAGCCTATGAGGTGAACATTTCACTGATTAAAATATGTTTATCAACTTTTTAAACTATATTCTAGAAAATTAAACATAATACCCAATAATCATGCTCCTTAGCATTTACCCAAATGAACTGAAAACCTATATACAGCAAAACATCTGCACCAGGATGTTATAGCAACATCATTCCTAATTGCCAAAAGTTGGAAACAAACAGATGCCCTTCGGTAGGTGTCCGATAAATAAGTTGTAGTATGTACATCCAGACTGAGGAATATTATTCAGGGCTAAAAAGAAATGCGACATCAAAACATGAAAAAGGATGAAGGAAACTTAAATGTGCATTACATTTATGTAATGTGAAGGAAGCCAGTCTGATTCCACAGGTATGACATTCTGATAAAGGCAAAACTGCACAGACATAATCAAATTTTGACTTTTCAAAAATAAAAAGGGGGGCAGATGTGATTCTGCAATTTGTATTTGGGGTAAAAATGGGAGTTCATAACCCACTTGAGTCAAATGTATGAAAGATGATATGTCATGAGCTTTGTAATGTTTTGAATAACCAATAAAAAAATAAATTAAATAAATAAAAAGGGGGGCAGGGGCTATAGCTCAGTGGTAGAGCGCCTTGCATGTGTGAGGCACTGAGTTTGATCCTCAGCACCACATATAAATAAATAAAGATATTGTGTCCATCTACAACTAAAAAAAAATTATTTTAAAAAATAAATAAATAAAAAGGGGACTTCTTACATGTATTCAATTAAAACAAAATCAAAGTATTGATTTCATCTATTTCCTACCTCTATAGCCAAGAAATATGCAAGAAATCTTATATTCAGTCTTTAAAACCAGGAAAACAAGTAAAGCTTGTACTTAGATTATGACTTCAAAAGACTAGAAATTCTCCATGTTAAAATTCTGTGAGAACAGGCATTATGTATAGGTTTTATACATTTTATACATTTGGCTTAATATCAAAGATACACACTATTGAAACTTATTCTTTTTCCATATTTCTTGCATCATTTGGAATTGACTTGTCTAAACTAATATTTGATTCATCCCTCACCTGGGATACTGAGAATATTTCTCCAAAAGAGGCTTAATTAAGGCAAGACTCTCCAATTGACTGACTTGTAACTCCTGGAATTCATATCTTCAAACCCTAACTCAACCTTGATCTTGGACATCTACCCTCCAAACTGTGAGAAAATAAACATCTGTTATTTAAGCCACTCAGCCCCTGCATTTCATGGAGGCAGTCTAAGCTAAGACGCAGGGCTGACTTCCTATTGGAAATATACCCCGTGAACACATTCACACCTCTTAACTACATGGCTACATGTCCCTTGTTGAGGGCCAGAGCCGAGTCCGGATGACGCATGGCATTTTTGCCAGAAGTAGTGGTTGAGAGGTGGTGACGCTAGCGAGCCATTAAGATGATGACTTTTGAGTTCTGGCGGAGTTCCCGTTGAGTTCCGCTTGAGCTCTTGCGGGGATTCCCGGAGAGTTCCCATTGGTTGGGGAAGTGGCGGAGGAGGGATATTTCCGGTTGCGGGTTCCTGGAGGAGGCGCGTGGCATTCAGGGGAGTTCCCGGGAGCGTGTGTGGAGTGTGCTGGTGGAGTTCAGAAATAAAGTTTGTTCCTGCTTGAGTGGCTCGTGATTTGTGCCCAGCCAGACTGCGGCAGTTCCTGTGGTGACAGCCTATGTGATATTAGTCAGGATGCCATATTTGATATGTGTTTACTTCAGGAGGCCTGGGAACCAACAGGAACCATGGGAACGTCTAGTCTGAGGGTTTCAAGCTGCATTGCTAGGGCTGCCCGGGGGAGAGGGGAGCTCTTTACAGAGCACCTGTTACATATTAGACATAGAGCCGAGAATGGTACCACAAGGTCCCTGCCTTCTATTTTGTTTTGTTTGAGACAAGCTCTATATTGCCCAGGCTGGCCTCAAACTGGCAATCCTCCTGCCTCAGCCTTCAAAGCAGCTGGGATTACAGGTGTGCCCCAAAGCCCCTGCCTTCTTAAAGGTTATGTGTGGGAGACCAACCTTACACGCAACTGAGTCACACTCCCCGGCTGGGTGCTGAGGCCCTCAGTCTCGGAAATGTGGCAGAGTTTTCCCCACCCTTCTTGGGTGCGAGGGTTGGTGTCTCCTGCATGGGTGCTACAGCCCCATGGGTGAAGCTACGCTCACCTGTTCCTTTGTAATATCACCCCTTGCCCTGTTTAGGATAGAATCTTCCATGGAAGTGCCTTGTGTGTGTCCCCTTCTCTTACTGTGCCCTTGGGTGTGGCCTACCCAGGTGTCAGTCCACCTGCTGACAGTGGACATCATGAAGATACTCAGCCCCCTGAAACCTGGCCCCTTGCCTCATTTGAATAGCTTCTCCTCAATAAAAGGGGTCAGCGCGGGCTCTCGCTCCCTCTTCCTGCAGACCCTTAAGGTCAGAGGAGCCATCACAGAGACCCCAAAGAAAAAGGTATTTGTGTCTCTTGTGTGGTTATTTTGCGAAGCCCAGTTAGCCCAGTTTAACTGGAGTGACCCCTGAGCCTTTTAGTCTCGAGAACAGAAACCAGGCAGTTATGTTGAAATGGGAAGATGCAGACGATAAACAGGCAAAGGCATAAATAACCAAGATATGTACAGAATCTCCCTGAAGGAAATAGGTTAAGTAAGATGGCCAGGGGAGGTTTCTAGAGGAGGCATGGCCCTGTAAGAGAGAGGACTCAGATCTCAGATGAGAGAACAGCAAGTGTGAGGACCCAAAGGTACAAAAGAACCAAGAGTGACCTGGAACCTGGTGCCTCCTGTGCTGCAGGAGAGCAGAGGAAGCAGGCAGGCACTGCGTCCACACAGCAGGGAGGCGGAAGTGCACTGGGGCAGTGTCAGCACTCTCTATTACAAGGATGAAAATCCAACTCAATTAACTTAAGCAACACAATCAAAAATGAATCAAAAATTGAATACAACCATTTCAAGAAACTTTTGGCTCATACAGGGAGTAAACCCAAGCACTGGCTCCAGGCAGTGCTGGACACAGACTTACACAGTGGAGTGTGCTCTGCTGCTCTAGGTCACTCAGCTCTTCCCTCCTCCTTTTCTGGTCTTAATTTTGCAACAAATGTATCCACAGTAACCAATAAAGGAACACCATCTCATAGGCCCTAAGTACAGGACCCCAAGGGAAGGGGAAATGGATGATGTGGCTAGAGAAGATTTTCTTTGACCCAATTTGAGTCATAAGCCCACTCCTGGACTTTGCAAGCATCCAAGAAAATAGAGAACTTGACTAGTCTGTGTGGTGAGCTGACCCTGTGGGTCAAACTAGGAGAAGGGAGAGCCAAGCACAGGGCCACACAGCCTCACCAAGCCCTGATGGAGTGAGAAGAATTTGTTCCTCAAAGATTCCGTAGGGAGCTGTATTAGGCAGAACTCAAAAGCTGGAAAAACCTGAGTGCTTCTAATTCTAAGCAGTGGAGATCATGATTCCAAAAAAAAAAAAAAAAAAAATTGAGCAACAAAGATTTAAAAACTCAGTCCAGAAACAAAGATTAAAGATGTGGCCTTCCTCATGAACCTACAGTTTGCGGTGGCTTGAAAGAGCTATGCAGTTGCTAGGGTAAGAAATTAGAGATGCAGACATTGATCTTGAGAATTATGTTGAAAAAAGAATTTTAGAAGTGGGTTTGGATATGACCTGAGTGTCCCCCAAGGGCCCATGTGCTGGAAGTGTTAAGAAGGTGGTTACAATCTGAGTTATGTCGAGAGGCGGGGCCTCGGGATGATCAGCATTAGATAAGGTCACTAAGGTGGAGCCCCTGTGCTGGAATCCTGGCAGCTGTTAAGAAGGGAGAGACCTTGGGCTGGGGATGTGGCTCAAGCGGTAGCACGCTCGCCTGGCATGCGTGCGGCCCGGGTTCGATCCTCTGCACCACATACAAACAAAGATGTTGAGACCACCAAAAACTGAAAAATAAATATTAAAAAAAAAAAATTCTCTCTCTAAAAAAAAAAAAAAAGGGGGGAGACCACACAGACACGCACACTCCCCTTGACCATGCCAGCGAGAAGGCCATCACCAGACGCAGCCCCTGAACCTTGCACCTCCAGAACCGTGAGCAAAGCCCTGGGTCCGCCCCAGCTAGTCTCATATGTATGTGTCTGTTTTCTCTTGCTTACAGCAACACAACTGGGGAGGTTACAAAAAGAAGAGGTTTATTTTTGCTTAAGCAGCAAACTTCCCTGCTACCAACCAGTGGGTGCCAAGGATTTCTTTGCCCTTATTTTGTTTAGTGTGTGTGTGTGTGTGTGTGTGTGTGTTGCTGGGGATGGAACCTAAGACCTCATGCATGCTTGGCAAGTGCAGTACCCCTCCAGCCCTTTTTATTTTGAGACAGGGTCTAAGTTGAGATCTTCCTTCCTTAGCCTCCAGCTAGATTGCTGGGTTGACAGATGTGTACCACCACCATGAACCCAGCTCTTTATTTTGGTACCAGGAATTGAACCCAGGGGCACTTAACCACTGAGCCATATCCCCAGCCCTTTTTTATATTTTAATTAGAGATAGGGTCTCACAGAGTTGGTTAGGGTCTTGCTGAGGCTGGCTTTGAACTCATGATACTCCTGCCTCAGCCTCCCGAGCCAGTGGGATTACAGGTGTGAACCACCATTCTCAGTGCCTCTGGGTTTTAAGAGTAAAATTTCAACCAACTCTCATTTGGTATTCCTTTTTCACAGAAAAGCAGTGAAAATGATAGAACATTAAAGGATCATTAACATTTGTAACCCATATGCATTATGTAGACCTCTTTGAAGAATTGACAGATTCTTTTATTAACAATCAGAAAACTACACAACTGCAATAGGAAAATCAATGTTTCTTTAATGAATTAAATGAAAACTTTCCTGGACCTTACAAGGTGAAAACCCAGTACCCAGCAGGTAGTGGGTTTGGTGCATATCTCAGAGTACAGGATCTCAGCTTGCTGGGAGCAGCAACATAGGATTAAAAAGGAGGAACAGTAATTTATCATTTTCCTAACAGTTTCCCCCAAAAGTAATTCCCTTGAAATTAAAATAGAAAATAAAATATATCTATACCCAGTTTCAGATATGACTCACAACACATATCAATCTTCATTTTATATTTTTTTTATTACTTTTTTAAAGGTGCTCAACACAAATTCAAATCTCATTTTAAGGCCATGAAATTGAGGGACATGATACAGCAATTTCTTAACATGAAAATTTAATTACTACGCAACAGTTTAAGCAACAAATTCAAAATAAAATATCTGTATCACTTGCTTGTTTCCCTCCAGCACAATTAAGACTGTGGCAGGCACTGCTGATCTGGTCACACAAATCCTTGCACGAACAATATTTGTTCTTTTCAAAAGAAAAATGGAAATTTTACTTGTTTTTCTTTTCTATTATGGAAAAGAGAGTTAAACATCATCTTCTGCTGGCTATTCTAGTCGTGAGTACATAGATCCTCTTGGTCTCCTAACCTCCATCCAGCATGGAGGAGCACAAACATCATTCTCATCAACAGGAAAGCCAGAGCAAAAATAGAGCCCCGTAGAAATTTCAACATTGAATTGTTTTAAAATCTGAAAGCTTAAGAGTCAAAGCTTTATGTGTCAGTAGATTCTGCAAATCTTTGTAGCTCAAGTTAAACCCTGATGTAGCAGATTTGCATTCCAAAGCCCATCTCTCAGAAAGTCCCACTTTCCTCTAAGGTCTATTAGAGGCCGGCGGTAACCACATGCCCCCCATTTGCACTCTATGAGAGCCATGTCCCTGTGATATAAAGGACAGCAATCGATCTCTAGAGTGTTTCAATCCACGCACGCACACACATACACCCTTATCAATAGTCAACACTGTTGACATTAGAAAGCTAAATACTTTTCTAACTGAACTGTGAAGAAAAAGTATCTTGAATTTAAGGTCTGTTTTTTTTTTTTTTTAAACTTCAGTCTTCAATATTGAAATTGCTAAGTTACTCCATTTTTCCATGAAAAGAAATAAAAAAATTAAGTTGGGGGGAAAATGTTTAAAAATGACCTTGGGAAAACATTACTAAATAGGTTAAGAAAAAAACCTACATATAAAGAAAACATCCCAATAGGAGATTAGGATACTCACAAGAGCAAAACGGATAATAAATAACAGAAGAAATGAAATATTCAGTAATAAAACTATGAAATAAATTAAGAAATGCCCAATTGATAAAAGCCATATAGCCATCAAAGATAATGAGGAAGATGATGAAAGATGGGGACCTGTGACATGGCCACACAGATACCAGCAGAATGCCTGCCTGCCTGCCTGCCATGTGAACAGCAGGTATACGGTGCTCCTGCGCAGAACTACCTGGAACGTGAGCTGAAATGCTGTCACTGATCATGGGGAGTTTTCCCTTTGTTGAAAAATGATATAAAGGTTTTGGAATGGCTATACATTCTTTAGAAGAAAACAGAAATATAAAGCACGTCTTTGGAAAGAAATCATCTGAGGGGACACAGTGCTGACGCCAGGCAGAAGTCCATTTGCCTGACTAGGGAAGGTGGCTTGTGGCCAGCACAGCTCTCAGGAGAGGGAGGCCCTTCAACAGGACGGAGAGATGGGGAGTGCCCCAGAATGCCCATGGCCTCACCCTGAGGTCCCCACTTTCGGCAGTGCCAACCAGGCCCCGATGTGCCCACCTACAGCACTTTTATAAATATATACTTCTGTGTTCAAGAACAAAATTTTACACCAGTCTTTCATAAGTCCAGATGCATAATTATCTTCTTATAATAAAGCAGCTTTCAATCAGCAGTAAGTCATATAGTTTTTAAATGACAAGATGATGTTAGCTATTTATACATGTGACCACAGACCATCACCATATCATTGGGTGATAGCCATCAGAAGTACCACTAGACAGAGCACTATTACATAAACGAAAAGAACAATTTTCAACAAAAGAGAAATATCAGTTTCCTATTTTACTGTGACAACTGGGGCAAAAGATTACATTTTTCTCTAAGTGCAACAGAATAGAATTACAAAGCCTTTCCCACAAGCCCCCAAATATAGGATAGAATATTTTTTATTGTTCTTTGATGACAATTATAAACCACTAGTAAGTTTAGCTCTCTGACAAAAATGTTCAGTTAAGATTAAATTATACAGAGCAGTAATGATTCTCAAACAGTTGCCTAATAACAAAATTTTAAAATAGGAAATTATATTCATAGCACTAAATTATTGTTATCAAATATGCGAACATCAATGAATCATCATATGTCATCATATATCATCAACATCAATAAATGCTGTAATCAAGTGCCTTGTTAGTATACTGCAGTACTCTACTACAAAAATAGTCATAAGGAGTTTAACATACTCAATATAATGATGATGTTTTACTTTTTGCACGCCATGTACCTTTCAGTTACATTCTCCCAGTTGATTACATTCCAAATAGCTTTTAGATAATCAGGTCTGACATTTTTATACTGAAGATAATAAGCATGCTCCCATACATCAATCCCCAGCAGTGGGATAAGACCTACCAGAAAGAAGAGAAAAAAGAAAAAAATCTTTCAATTTCAATCTAAAACATTATAGCTTCTCAATTTAAATTTTATTATTCTATGCACACAAAAATACCATTTACAACAATTTTACCTATTTGTTTATTCTTTCTTTCTTTCCTTCTTTTGGGGGGAGGGGGGTACCAGAACTTGGGGGAACTCAACCACTGAGCCATGTCTCCAGCCCTTTTTTAAATTTTATTTAGAGACAGGGTCTCACTGAGTTGCTTAGTGCCTCACTGTTGCTGAGGCGGGCTTTGAACTCACGATCCTCCTGCCTCAGCCTCCTGAGCTGCTGGGATTACAGGCATGCACCACTGTGCCTCGCTGTTTCTTATTTTTTGTGTAAGAATATTCCTATAAATAAAAGATTTTAAACTTTACTTCAGAAGAAAATGTGATAAATTGAAAAAAATTATTGAATTAGAATTGAATCCCAGCTACTTGGGAGGCTGAGGCAGAAAAATCTCAAGTTTGAACCCAGCCTGGGCAACTTAGCAAGACCCTGTCTCAAAATGAAAACTGCTGGGGACATAGTCTAGAAGTAGCACAGTCCCGAGTTCAATCTCAATTAAAAAAAAAAAGACTTGGGAAAATCAAGTAACTACCATACTTTAATAGCTGTTTTTAAAATACCAACAGATTCATAGAAGAACCAACCAGTCCCCAGCCTTCCTCACAGTGGTCTCAGATGCCACAGTAAGGATGTGCTATGTCTCGGGGCGGGGATATGGTTGAGGCTTTGTTGTCTCTTCCAAAAGGCATGAGAACTTGGGTGCTTATGAGAAACCTGCTCTGCTCCCCAAAGCTAACTCTAGTCTTAGGGAGTAAACACCAGTTATGAGGCACTAATAAAAGAGCAAGTTTACAAGGAAAAGGACTGAAGAAGACAACATACTATTTTCAGAAATCAAATAAGGTAAATGAAGCACTCAGTTCTATCCATAAAAAAAGACACAGGCACGTCCATGTTTGTAGCAGCACAGTCCACAACAGACAAACTAGGAACCAGCCTAGGTGTCCATCAATGGATAAATAAAATGTGGTATATACAAAAAATGGGGACTGGGGTTGTGGCTCAGCAGTAGTGCTCGCCTAGTATGTGTGAGGCCCTGGATTTGATCCTCAGCACCACATATAAATAAATAAAATAAAGGTATTCCCCAAGATTCCACCAAAAAAATAAATAAATAAAAAATAAAGGTATTGTGTCCACCTACAACTAAAAATAAACATATAAATAAATGGAGTTTTATTCAGTCATAAAAA
Organism: Urocitellus parryii; assembly: GCF_045843805.1. Lineage (NCBI taxonomy): Eukaryota > Metazoa > Chordata > Mammalia > Rodentia > Sciuridae > Urocitellus > Urocitellus parryii. The sequence goes on along the minus strand of NC_135538.1, from coordinate 7,866,647 downwards.
AAATTATCATTTACAGGAAAATAGATGAAACTTGAGAACCTTATATTAAACGAAATAAGCCAAACTCAGAAGGGTCAAGGGTCATATGTTTTCTCTCAGATCTAAAAGCTAGAGAGGAAGAAGGAAAAGAAAGATGGGGGGATCTCACGGCAATTGAAGGGAGATCAATAGAGGAAGAGATCCAAGGAGGGAGGAGGAAAGGGAAAATACTGGGGAATATATTGGCCAAATTATATTATTATACTATGTGCATGTATGAATATGTTAACAAATCCCACCATTAGATACAACCATAGGCACCAAATTAAAAAGGAAAAAAAACTCTCAAACTCTTCTACCAAAATAATTCTCAACAGTATGTCTTGACCAGTTGTGAGATGTGTTGCTATCAATTTATCATTAAAAAAGCAGCAAAAAAATTTCATGATTTTTCCCAATATGTAAAAAGTCATGCCTTATCATCCGATGGGCTTTCTCCAAGCAGGAGAGAAAGAAGCATTGTGCTCAGATCCATAGAAACCAATCTTCCCAACAGGCACCCTGAGCTGCACCAGACTCTGCAACCTTCAGGCTCACAACTCTTTGATTCTTTTGGGACTTTTCCAAAAGAACTGTTTAGATTCCAGCAAAATCTGAGCGTGTCAGGGAAGTGAGTCGGGTGAGTGCAAGGGGGGATGTGGCAGAGAACTACCGCTGCTTAATGTTCAGAAATCAGGTAAAATTCATTCCATCACAGCTTAGAGCCCCAGCTGACTGCCTATGACTTCTGACTCTGTATCCTATCCTCTCCGGTGACATGTTATTTGGGGTTACCAATTCAGTTAGACTCAACAGAAAAAATGGATTTGCCGAGTCCAGCCCAGAGTTTCCAAGTCAAATACTTACACATACCAAGACCAGCAGATAGGTAGAGTGTGGAAACTCGAGTTCTCGCCTCAGCCTAACCAAAAGTTCTGGCAAAGGGGAGAGCACTGGAAAAGATGTGGGCCTTGCTCCACTTGAGCTTCCCTCTTGTCATCTAGTTACAGTTTTTTATTTTAGTGCATATAAGTAATTAAACTAATACTGATTCTCTGTAGAACAAAGTAGGATCTAGATTAAAATGATTGTTAGTGTATCTACAAAATTTACATCTGATATTTTACAAAACAGCAGACTCTTGGAGCATTTTTTACCTACTCAAGACTCTGGGTATAAGATTTGTTTAAACTATTATATATTCATGGTAAGTTTAAACACTGTTAGTTTTCCTTATTCCTAGTTACATGCCTACATAAACCACATCTCCCAAAGGAAATAAGTAGCAGTTTTTAAATCTAACCTGTTGTTCCTTGCAATGGATCCTGATTAGCACAGGCAGCAATCTGCAAGCGTCCCTGCTCCTTATTGAAACCGAGCCAACCCCAACCTGAGCCCTGGACACCAGCACAGACAGTTGTCAGCTTCTCCTTAAACTTGTCAAAAGAACCAAAGTCACGTTTGATAGCTTCCAGCAACTCTCCTATAAAAAAAGATCCAAAACACAAACAGATTTCAACAATTACAATAAAATATTATGTATATTAAAATATTCTTGTCACATGGCCCAAGAAGATAAACATAATCCAGCACACACCACACCAGCTTTCCTTCTGCTGACAACAGGATATATAGTTTCACACTTATGATCCACATGGTTCTTAGTGAAGCTAGTCTAATACCATTAGGGATTTCTTTATTCACTGAGCTATTTCTTTCTTTCTTTCTTTCTTTTTTTTAGAGAGAGAGAGAGAGAGAGAGAGAGAGAGAGAATTTTTTTTAATATTTATTTTTTAGTTTTCGGTGGACACAACATCTTTATTTTATTTTTTTATGTGGTGCTGAGGATTGAACCCAGTTCCCCACGCATGACAGGCGAGTGTGTTACCACTTGAGCCACATCCCCAGCCCCTCACTGTGCTATTTCTACCACTGAATACATTCATTTTCCATTGCTTTTTTTAAAACTTTCCCCCTCAATAGAAAATTTTACTTTGACTTCTAGCCTACTTACTCTATGTCTCCATTGGGGAATAAAAAGTTATGGCTGGCCAGGCACAGTGGCACACACCTATAATCCCAGCAGCTCAGGTGGCTGTGGCTGAAGCAGGAGGATCGCGGGTTCAAAGCCAGCCTCAGCAAAAACGAGGTGCTAAGCAACCCAGTGAGACCTTGTCTCTAAATAAAATACAAAATAGGGCTGGAGTATAGCTCAGGGGCTGACTGCCCCCAAGATCAATCCTTAGTACCAAAATTTAAAAAAAAAAAAAAAAAAAAAAAAGTTATGGCTGTTATTCAGTTCTCCAAGGCATCCTAGATCTTTCCTCCTGCTTCAGCCTCCTGAGTCACTGGGATTACAGGCATGCACCACTGTGCCAGGCTTGATCTTCTTATCGTGATTGTTTTAAACAGGGTGATTTTCCCTTCTATTACCGAATTAAAGGTATACTTTAAGAGCTATAACTGGGCTGGGATATAGCTCAGTAGTACAGCACTTACTTAGCATGCAAGAGGTTCTATCCACTATACTGCAAAAAATGGAAAAGAGAGCCATAAACTTTTTATTCTGTAGCACTGTAGAATCAATTCTACATTGAGCATATCAACTAAATCAACTGGGTCATATCTCACTTTTCATAGACTACTGGCTTAAAAGTAATCATCTTTTATAAGTGCAAATGGAATCAAATGGTACAGATAATACAAAATGGCAAAGAATGCCAAAACCATTGGTTGAATATAGGTATATCTGATATTCTGGTAGCTGACAAACCTCAAAAGCATTAAATCTCAATTATAAGGCCTCATTCAGAAGAAATAAATTATCCACTTTCCCAGACTTATTCCCCCATTTAATATCACCCCAAAGGAAACTTTGCAGGCATAAGATAAGCTGCCTTGGATAACACTGATTAAAAACAAACAGTAAGGGCTGGGGCTCAGTGGTAGAGCGCTTGACTAGCACCTGTGAGGCACTGGTTTTGATCCTCAGCACTACATAAAAAAAGAATAATAATAAGTAAAATAAAGTTGTTGTGTCTATCTACAACTAATATATATATATGCTTAAAAAAAAAAAACAATAAAATCACAGAAACTTAGGGCATGTGTAAGGAGTCCAGACTTATGGGCTCCAACAGAGACAGCTGTCAGCTTCTCCTTAAACTCTAAAAGGAACCAAAGCCACATTTGATGGCTTCCAGAAACTCTTGTATTGAAAAAACAAGAGACTTGTACTTATGCTTCATACCTTCGGCTGGGGGTGGTGCGGGGGGGTGGTGGAATAATGAGTCAGACAGCCACACTGACAAAGACAGTGAACCAGACACTGCTCTGTGTGCCCCTCGTTACCTGCAGCAGTTTGTTTTGTTTTTAATTTTTGCAGTGCTGGGCACAAACCCAGGGTCTCACACATGCTAGGCAAGTGTTCTACCACTGAGCTACTACTTCAGCCCTATTTGTAATTTTTTAAAAACACCTGGAAAACCTAATTTTTTGTGACAAGTGACCTCATAACAGGAACATTAATGACACAGACACCTTTCTAAGCACTTTACATTTAGTTTTGAAAACAGCCCCATTATTCCCTCTGTCTCACACAGTATCTTACCCTGGACATCCCAGGCTAGTAAGTGAAAGTTAATCCTTTCTAAAAACTGTTTCTCAGTCTTTCCCTAATATTTAAACCAAGAAAGGGCACTGTAGTGAAATCGTGTGTGTAAAAACTGAGGACGTAACTACCTGAATGTATTCTCCTTTCCTAGTCTTTCCCTTCAAAAGTTACAACTCTGCTATGCCCCTTGCTATGAAAAATATGCCAGTATGGTACTTTAGGGAGAATTATGGTAACAAGAAAATCAACAATGCACTGGGGATATAGCTCAGGAGTAGGGTATACTCTTGGCATGCATGAGATCCTGGCTTCAATCCCCAGCACCAAAGGGGAAAAAAAAAAAATCAGGAATCTTTACTACTGTGCAAATATACAGATAAGGTGAACCAATATATACCAACCTTTGGGTTCTCCACCACCATTAGGACTCAAATTTGTCCAGAAAATGGTGTGATTGATATGACCTCCGCCATTGAACTTCAGTGCAGGTTGAAGGGCTACCTGAGCGGTAACATCTCCTGAAATGTAAAAAAGCAAACACATTTTTAAAACATTTTTATTCTTTAATCACTCTAACACTGTTTTTTTTTTTTCCTTTGTGAGTTAGCAGATAATTGTACCAGCTTGTTTGTTCTAAAATTCAGCAATTTCAGATTCTATCAAAAATCGGACTCTCCCCAAATTATACACCCAGTGGATTTTCAGTTCAATTAATCACATGCAGAACTGGTGAGCACAGCAGAGAAGGTAAAGCTAGGAGAAAATTCACTCCTGACCACCAAAGGCTGAGGGTTCTCTTGGATAAAAAAGACTTCGGCAAATAAAACACTAAAGAGAGCAAAGAAAGTACAGTAAACGAGCTAAAATGCACGGCTCAGTGTACCTGCAACAGGGAAACTTTCAGTTCTCATTTCAAGACAGACAAATACTGGGAAACGTTTTAAAGTGACATTAACAAAAAACTCAACTTATTCATACTGAACTCCTGATTTGCAACCCCAAACTTACTCCTATGGCAGACACCATCTCAGTGAACGCCAGCTGTCCCACAGGACATCGATGTCACCTTTAATTCTTCTCCTTTCACACCTTACACCCAATCCACTAGCATACCCATCAGCAAAGCCAGCTCTCCTTTAAGGACACAGTGGTGCACGCCTGTAATGGCAGCAACTCTGAAAGCCACAGCAGAATTGCAAGTTCAAGGCCGGCCTCTATGACCTAAAAAGACCCTATCTCAAAAATTAAAAAATAAAAATGGCTGGGAGGAAGCTGGATTCAATCCCCCGTACCCCTCTCAAAAAAGACATCCAGAATCCAATCCCTTCTCCCCAACTTTGCTGCTACCTGTTGGTGAACAGCACTAGCATCTCCCACCTACTTTGGAGCCACAGTCCTGTTTCCAAAAGATGTCCCTTCTCACTAGGAACCGCCCCAAGTCTTACACCTAGCTGTAAGGCGGCATGTCACCTGTCACCTGATCCTTTGCCAGCCACACTGGCCGGGGAGCCTTCCAAGACAAGCTCAGCACGCCCCCTCCCTGCCAAGGATGACCACTGCTGCCTCCGCTGGAACCACTTCCCAGCTGAGGGCTTAGGCTTCACCCTCTGCCTCTTCTCATGTCTCCAAACAGCACTCACCAGACTTTGGCCAGGATATACAAGCTGGCAGTTCCCATCACCCCTCCAGACTGCATCCCATCTCTCCTAGAAGGCGGTATAACTCCTGGCACACTGCTTCATCTGTCTCCCGGTGGAGGAGGTAGTTTGGTTTTGTTGTGTGTTTGTTTTTTCGTACTGGAGATTGAACCCAGGAGTGTTCTACCACTGAACTATATCTTCGGCCATTTTCATGCCTCAAACTTGAGATCCCCCTGCCCCAGTCTCCCAAGTCACTGGCACAGTGGCTTTTGTGTATGACTTCGGTTCTCAATTCCTAACACACTACCCACTGCCACCTACACAGCAGGCACTCAATAAATATTTGTTGATTCACTAGATGATTAAATACATTGAATATGTAATGAAAATAAATAAAATTTAAAAAAAGAAAAATGGCAAGAAAAAAATACATTGAATACAATTTTTTCTTTTTTTTTTTTTTGTTATAGTTGGTGCACAGCACTAACATACCTTTGTTTTATTTATATTTATGTGGTGCTGAGGATCGAACCCAGTGCCTCACACATGCTAGGCAAGTGTTCTACCACTGAGCTACAACCCTAGTCCTTGAGTACAATTTCTGAGGGGAAAAAAAAACTTTCTCCAATCTATAGTTTAACAAAAAAGAATGTCATATTTGGATAATCTGGATATATTCTCAAAACACTAGATAAAATAAACTGAAACCAAAAAGGTTTTTCTCCAGCTTGCTAAACAAGTAGGTGAAATAAGTTTTTTTCTGCTCCTTCCAGAAACTACAGATTAACTGAAGTACTGAGAAAACAGAAATTCCCTGTACAAAATGTACCAAGTTCTTACTATTCAAATTACCAAGAAAAGCAAAGTGAAAGCGAACCACTGGAGCTCTGCTCTCCAGGAGCTGGAAGTGTAGAAAAAGTTCTCAACCCCTGTTCTGAACGTCTAGGTGCAGGTAAGGTGGGGCATGCCTGTCATTCCAGCGACTTCAGAGGCTGAGGCAGGAGGATCACAAATTGAAGGCCAGCCTGGGCAACTTAGCAAGATTCTGTCTCAAAATAAAACATAAAAAAAAAAAAAAAGTGCTGGAGAGTTTAACCCACAGTACTGAAGGCTGGAAATAAAAAAAGAACCTAGTTAAGAAATTCTATCTTCTGAAACAAGGCCAAATCTCCAATTGTTAGCAATTCAGGAGGAGAGGATTAAGTGATACTGAATCCACAGATAACCTCTTAGGATTTTCTTATTTCACCTACTTGTTTAGCAAGCTGGAGTTGTGGCTCAGTGGTAGAGTGCTCACCTAGCACATGAGAGGCCCTGGGTTCGATTTTCAATACCACATAAAAATAAGTAAATAAAGATATTGTATCCAACTACAACTAAAAAATAAATATTCAAATAAAATAATTTTTTTAAAAAAATGTATAAAAATATATTTATAAATCAGTGTTTCCCTTGTTAATTTTCCTTGGAGTCACCCTAAAAATGTAAATACAGGTTTTATGCTTTTTTGTTGTTGCAGTACTAGGGATTAAACCCAGGGGTGCTTAAACAGTAAGTTCTTGAGGTTCTCACTAAATTACTGATGCTAGCCTCAGATTTTTTTATCCTCCTGCCTCAGCCTCCAGTCTCTGGGATTATAGGCATGGGCCAGCATGCCCAGCTTGTTTTTCCTAAATGAAAAAGAAACATGTTTACTAAGAGATAATTTAATAAACTCAACATTTTAAGCTGGGCAAGTAATGCACATATGTAACCCTGGCTACTTGAAGGCTGAAGCTGAAACACTGTAAATTCAAGGCTAGCCTGGGCAATTTAACAAGACCATGTCTCAAAATAGAATAAAAAGGGCTGGGGGCTAAACGCAGTGGTACAGGCCTATAACCCCAGCAGCTCGGGAGGCTGAGGCAGGAGGATAAAGAATTCAAAGCCAGCCTCAGCAAAAACCAGGCACTGGGCTGGGGATGTGGCTCAAGCGGTAGCGCGCTCGCCTGGCATGCGTGCGGCCCGGGTTCGATCCTCAGCACCACATACCAACAAAGATGTTGTGTCCGCTGAGAACTAAAAAATAATAAATATTAAAAAAAATTTTAAAAATAAATAAATAAATAAATAAACCAGGCACTAAGCAACTCAGTGAGACCCTGTCTCTAAATAAAATACAAAAAAGGGTTTGGAATGTGACCCAGTGGTACAGTGCCCGAGTTCAATCCTTAGTACCAAAAAAAAAAGGGGGGGCTGGAGAAGTAGCTCAGTGCTTCCCTGATATATGCCAACCCTAGGTTCAATACCCTTAATCCTCAATATCTCAAAAAAATAAAAAATAATAATCTCAACATCTTAAAGTTTACTTAGCCAATTTAAAGCTCTTAAGACTTTTCTGAAGTTTAACTTTTTTTTGTTTCAGATCAGGGTTTTCCCCTGAAATGCAATAAAAAAAGGTAAGAACTTTTGGTTGAAAAGACAGTTATGATGAGATTATTAAGTTATTTTATTTATACTCTTATCACAATATTGGAGATATGAAAATTTACTTGATAATAATTTCAAAAATATAATTTCTATGTAAAAGAAACTCTGCAATATAATACTGCAATACAACAACTTTTTTTTCAGTGATATCATTAAGGAAGCAAAGCTTTGATTCCACAAGAAAGGGATTAAAACTAAGATGTCTTTAAAATATTGGAAAGACAGGTGTCAGATGTTGCCTTGCTGGAAATACTTTCACAACTTCCCAGCTTCCCCATTACCACATCACACGTTTGTTATTTCCTAAATCACAGCCTTTTCCCGTATTCAAATCATCTAACTGTTGCAAGCAAATCTTCCAGAATGTGGTAACTTCCTCCTCTTTAGGTGTAGCCTTTTATTTACCTCAAACACAATTTGGCTGAAATACTACATCTGTCCACTAGATGCCCCTTGTCAACCAAACTTCACTCTGAAAATTGCTTAACAAATTTCATAGGCTTGAAATGCAACAAAAACACTTTTTTGAAAAAAAGAAAATTTTCTTTACTGTGTAGTTTATCAAGCAATATAGTCTGAAAACAACTATCAATTATTTTGCAGTTGTGCAAACTAATGGAACGAAAACAATTTATTATTTACAGAGATATTAAAACAATATTCCCATATACACCTTCAGAGCCATAAACCCAAAAATCCATACACTACTGATTTTATCAACTCAGCACTTAAAAAGAAAAGAAAAAACAACCAGGTGCCTATAACTCCAATGATTTAGAAGGCTGAGACAGGAGTATTACAAGTTCAAAGCCAGCCTCAGCAACTTAATGAAGCCTAGGAGGCTGAGACAGGAGGATTACAAGTTCAAAGCCAGCCTCAGCAACTTCCCTAAACAACTTAGTAAGACCTTGTCTCAAAGTGAAAAATTAAAAGAGCTGGGGATGTGGCTCAGTGGTTAAGCATCCCTGGGTTCAATTCCTGGTACCAAAATAAAAGTTAACTCCATATTATATTTTAATTCAATTTACAAATATTGTTTCCCACAGAATGACTATTTTTCTTGTGAACTTTAACCCCTAAATTAAATACAGAAACCAAGTCCACAGGGGCCTGACCTGTCTCACAGCCAGGTTAAGTGCTTTTTTGGTAATGAACATCATAATGCTGACTCCTGCCTCTTCTCTCCCGCATAAAGTAAATCAAGTTTCACAGTGCGGGGCAGCTCAGGATACAAGGAATCTCCCAGTCACTGGACTCTCAGGAAGTTCCAGGAAGATGTCAAGGACCACTGTTCCTATCACCTAGCAGTCTCCTTCCTTCTCCCACCATCTGAGGGACCACACCTGACACTGCTTGCTTAAAGCTACAATACACTTGAAAAAGGAGGCAGAGAGGCTGTCCTCCTCCACTTGAGGCCCAGACACAGAGAGGAAGTGGGGACAGCAAAGCCCCAGGCCACCTTTCAGGACTGACCCCAACACTCAAGAGCACTTGCATCTGGGCCACAAGTGTATGGGTGCCCTCAGACCTCCTGCTAATGATTGGCAAACCTACCTGAGAGTCCAAAAATTTCCAAGAGCACTTTACATAACGAGTGCAAATTTTAAATGCTTATATGCAAACAGGAGCTAGAGCTTCTCTTACAACTCACCAATATGGGTAAGAAAAAGGGCTTAACACAAACTCACAACTTCCTCCGTGGGATTCTGTTTTCTGGGACGGTAAGAAAAGTTTAAACAAACCAGTCAAGACACAAGACACTCTCCTACAATGGGGAGGATCATTATTTGGGGGCGGCCCTCGTGCGGGGCGAACTCGGGGGTCCGGAGACGGCGCGGGGCTGCGGCGCCGGCACCCACCCTTGGCCAGCGCCTCGCGGTACTTGTCCTCCGTGGCGTTCAGGTTGTTCACGTAGGCCGCGTGGTGCTTGCAGTGGTGCAGCTCCATGATCTGGGCGTTGATGTGCGGCTCCAGGGCGCCGTAGTCGTAAGGCAGGTCGGGGAGGCTGTGCTTCTGCCGGCAGCCCAGAGCCCCCAGGGCCGGGGCCAGCCTCGCGCCCGCGCTGGAAGACAGAGGGCACCCGGGTCACGTGCGGCCCGCCCCGCGCCCGCCTCCCGACCGCGCACCGGACACCTGCAGCCCCCGGCGGAGCGCCCAGGGCCCCGGCGCCCGCGTCTCACCTGCACGCTGCCCGCGACAACATAGCGCTCTCCGCCGTCGGCCGCCGCCTTAGAGCCTCTCAGACGCAACGCCGAACCAGACCCGCGAGCGTGTGCCCGCGGTGTCCCCGGCAGCGCCTAAGGACCTTCGCCTCCTGGGCCCCGCCCCCTCCGGCCGCGTCCACCACAGGAGGAACGCGGGGGGAACCCAGGGCGGCCGGAGAACCGTCATCCCGCGCAGGCCTCACACCCTGCGTCCAGGAGGCTGAAAGAGGGAGCGGTAAGCTTTTCCTCCGTCGTGACCACCCTGCTGCCGATCTGCCTGGGCTCTGTGACGTGTAGCGAGAGGAAATCGCACGTTTCCCCCCCGATGTAGAGTTGGTATGGCCCGCAGGCCCGCCCTCGTCTCCGCCCCTCCGAAGGCGGGGCCTGCGAGGCCCGCTGCAGCCCTCCCCCTCTAGGCCGCGGTGGTACTGCTGCTGCCGCACAGGGTCTGGCAGCCGCCCGGGGAAGGTTTGGGGACTTTTTCTCTACCTAAGGGCCCCAGGGACCGTCCCTTGGAAGGCAGCCAGCGTGTTAGTGGAGGGTGAAAGGACAGTGCCCTCATGTTTTGTCTTCTTGCCAGGTGCCCTTAGTGACCTTGCTTTGCCAGTAAACTGGCCTTGGGGCCTTCACCAGGCCAGAAGCCAGGCCAACCCCATCCCGCTGGCTGTCTGACAGTAGTGCTGCTATGGACGTCTACCATGGACTGCACTGCAAGATTTACATGCATTTATCTCTGTAAGTGTATGTGTTGTCGACTCCAGGCGACAATGAAATATTGTCGCTGAGATTAAGCAGCTTGCAGTGGTCCCACGGTTAATAAGGTAAGAGTCCGGGATTAGAGGCAACAAGGTGGAGAATGCCACTAATCCCAGGGCCTCTGGAGGTTGAAGCAGGTGGATCACAAATCGCCCAGCCTGAGAAATCTAGTGAGACTCTGTCTCAAAATACAAAACAAAAAGGACTGGGGATGTAGCTTAGTGGTAGAGCATCCCTGGGTTCAATCCCCACTAAAAAAAAAAAAAAAAAATGTTGGAATTAGAACCCAAAACACAGAAGTTTATACTTCATGACTACTAAGCCCAGTCAGTCAAGCTGTATGTATTTGTTCAGAGTGACTTCTATGAACCAGTTGCCCAGGAGAATATAAAAGATGGACAACAGGGAAATCTTTCCTATGCTGCTTTATAGTCCAATAAGCTGTATCAAACGTTTTCTCAACAATTTAAAAATATCCTCAATTGTGTTAATTAGGAAAACACTAAGCTGTCTTTGACATGATTTGGGTCTTTACTGAATAGAATAATATCAAAAGAAGCAAAGCTAGGAGTGGTGATGCTGTTATAGTCCCAGCTACACAGTAGCTGAGGTGGGAGGATCACTTGAGTCCACAAGTTGGAGACCAGCCTAGGCAACACAGCCAGACCCCTCTCAAAAAAAAAAAGGTGGGTGGGGAGCAGAGTTTCTGTTGTTTTCTTCCACACCCTTTGCAGCCTAAGGATGACTAGGTTTCCCGTCAGGCAAAGAGGAACTTCCAGGAAGGGCTGAGGTTGTTTACAGATGGCAGGAAAATGAAACTCAGGGCATATGTTGGGGTGAAGGAGGAAATTCAGGTTGGGCCCTCATTATGGATTTTCTCTAAAACCCAGAAGAGCATGGATTTGATAAGATTGGTAAAAGGAAGTTGAGACATCTGTTAGCTGAGGTAAGACATCATCGAAAGTAGTTTTTCAGGCAAGGCAGAAAAACTACTTTGATATGAGGGCCAGGCTAGTTAGAAAGCTGTTGGGTTAATCCCAGAATGAAGTACTACCAGCCATTTTTAGAGTACTAGCTATGGGAACTTTGGGGAGAAACAACATTTTGAAGGGTGAAACAACAGAATTCAGTGATGGATTGGGCACTGTAATGAAGGGGCTTGATCTAGTCAGAACAGAATGTCACACATGGAGAGAGTGGTCAGGCTATATTTGTGCACTTCTTGTCTGTAGAGATATGCTACTTTGAGACTAACTGACTCCTAGGATATGTCCTTTTGAACAAGCAACAAATGTTGGGGACAGGGGGAGTGACAACAGCAAAAAGAAGTATATCTAACATAATTAACTGCCTCAGCTCCATCCTTTGAGAAGACCACGCCAACCTCTGGAACACCAAGCACTGAGACCAAGGTGGTTGGGGGTGGGAGATAAAGAGAAGTTGATTGTCATCTTTGCATACCACACCTAATAAAAATGCTTCTTTTTCTTTTTTAGATGGCCACTGAAAGGAGTACCCCCCCACACATACCCCATTCAAATGGCCCAGGGAGTTACGTGACTGTTGACTGGGTTCTGTGCTCTTACTCCAGGCAGCTCATGACATCCTCTGCAATGTCAGGTCACCATGAGTATGCACTTCCCTCAGAGACACTTCCTCAGGCTACTTCACAGCCATTGTGAGACCCCTATAGTATATGTATTGATGGGAGCAGGCAACCAATGTGGGTTGAGATGAAATTTTAAGCCAGCTGTAAATTGCATTCACAACCCAGTAACAGCCAGTTGCAGTGTCTTAAATACAAAAGAGTATATTCCCTCACGTATACGAGGTCTGGGGTAGACAGTTCAGTGACGTCATCAAGGACACAAGCTCACTAGGTGTAATGACACACACCTGAAATCCCAGCAACTCAGGAGGCTGAGGCTGGAGGATCTCAAGTTTAAGGCCAGCTGGGAAACTTAGTGAGACTTTGTCTCAGAAAAAAATGGGCTGGGTGTGGGGGCTGGGGAGTAGCTCAGTTGGTAGAGTGCTTGCCTCACATGCACAAGACATTGGGTTTAATCCCCAGCACCACACAAAAAAAAGATGGGGGACTGGGTGTGAATCTCAGTGGTAAAAGCCCCCACAGGTTCAATCACCAGGACCAAAAAGACTTAAAAAAAAAAATCAAAAAGAAAAGATGCAAACTCCTCTATCCCCAAAGCTGCCTCATGATCTGTTAAAACTTCTAAAGTACCAGCCATGTTATTACGTTTCCAGGAAGGGGAAAGAATAAAAGGTTGGGTTCCATTTGTCTCCTTTTATGGATCCTCTGTGGGAGATTCACCCAACAAATTCTACTCCAGACATCACTGGTCAAAATTTACATAAAAAGCTACAGTTATCCAGAAGGAAAGCTGGTAAATGTAATGATTTTGCTGTGCACATTTTCAGTTTGAAAAAATGTGGAATTCTGTATCTAAAGGAATAACAAATAGTGAATTAGAAAATGACAGTTTTGTTACAAATCCTTCTATAACTTTATTTCCACACCCTTAGACATAAACACTATCATTAATAGAATCATCTTAGGTAGATTCTCTTGTTTTTCTTTTATGCCTTCTTTTACTTTAGTGTGTAACAGATCTTACCACACAGGAATCTAAATGAGAAGGTCTTATATCCAGTGTTGATCATAATCCTGAACACCAAAATCCTGAATGTTGCAATCCCTAAGATATAAAATCCTGAAATCACTATTTTGAAAGATTATAATCCTGAATGTGGAAATCCTGACTGCTGAAATTCCCCAAACCTCAGTTTCGACATTGGGGAAAGCTCTCTAATGGGATAGTAATTCTGTTCCGGGAAGTGATTGCCATGACAACAACTTGAGTTTAAAAATGCATCCTCTGTTTGTACTGAAGTTCTTTCCAGCTGATGAAATTTCAAAATTTTTTTATGAAGTAAAGCTGTATTTGCTTAAAGGAACTAGTGAAGTTACTGACTCACAAACAGTTATGTGTGAATGAAATTGACCAAACTGTGTTATGTACATGTGCAAATATGCCATAATGAGCCCCACTATTGTGTATAATTAAAACACACCAATTAAAACAAAAGAAAAAATTATATGCTTAGTTGGATAATAAGACACAGCTGGGTGCAGTGGTACATGCCCGTAATCCCAGCAAGATGATTGAAAATTTGAGGCCAGAGCTGGGGTTGTAGCTCAGTGGTAGAGAGCACTCGCTTCGCACTTGTGAGGCACTGGGTTCCATCCTCAGCACCACATAAAAATAAATAAATAAAGATGTTGTGTCCATCTACAACTAAAAAAATATTTTAAAAAAGAAAAAGAAAATTTGAGGCCAGCTTTGGCAACTTGGTGAGACCCTATTTGAAAATCAAAAGGACTGGAGATAGAGTTCAGCACTCCTGGGTTTAATCCCCAGTACAGGAAAAAGGAGATACTTATACAACAGTGTTGCTATTCAGTTGCCAGTATTGTTTCTGCCAAATCTGTGATCTGCATATGGGGGTTATGGAACAGATCTAATGCCCTCCAACATTGAACTCAACCCTGTCTTGTTTGTGTAGACTTCAAGTTTGTTTGTTTGTTTGTTGACACTGGGAATTGAACCCAAGGGGTTACTTAACCACTAAGCTACATCCCCAGCTCTTTTTATTTTTTATTTTCAGAGAGGGTCTCACTAAGTTCCGTAGGCTTTCACTAAATTGCTGAGGCTGGCCTCAAACCTGCAAACCTCCTGTCTTGACCTCCCAAGTCTCTGGGATTATAGGGATGCACCATGAAACCCAGCTCAGCACAGTTCTAAGAACAACTCTCAAGAGCTACCAAATTACTCAAAAGTGGCCCAGAGAACTGAGGACAGTGACCAGGCATAAGGATCTTGGCTGGCTATATCTCCATCAACACACAGGAGGAATAGCCTTGTGTACCACTGAGGTTCTGTGCCAGAATGTAGTCCACTGGGAACTGTATGAAAGTCAGAGCATTTGTGGGAAACTGTGTTTTGTCCCAGATGCTACCATCCTGGCTCGAATCACCCTACTCTAGTGCCAGCTTATATCTACGAGGCCCTTTGGTGAGAATGTCACCTATTTTGCCCACTGCAGTGTGTCTATCACTGAAAGAAATTTTATCACTGAGATGAATATTTCTGAGGTGCACAGGTGTGAGGTGACAGGAGACCCCAGTTTCAAATCCACCTCTCTGATGCCAATGTTTGGGGATGTTTATGGGATAAAGAAGCAGGGTAATTTCAGGCATGGGAAAATGAGATTGGAAGGGAAGTAATCAGTGATCTGCTGAAACATAATCAACCTTTGTGGCTCTTCATGGGGTACATGTTCAGAAAATGGCAGTGTGATCATGAGATGAGGGCGTTTTCAGCCTCCTGATGTCAAAAGCTCACCTATTGGATACCTGCAGAGGCCCAAGTGACGAGTTGGTGGTTTCCCCAAAAATGGCCCTCGGGTCCCTGAAACGTAACTTAGGCAAACATCTTCATAACCCATACCTCAGTAAAGACAGTGGGGGACTAATAATGTAAAATTATTTTGAAGGACAGCTGTGTAGCCTCCAAAATCAGCAATTTAAAGCCTACTAAAAGCAAGTAACCAGCGGGAGGGGTCTCAGAGTCAGAGAAGTAAAAAGTATAAAGGGGTGATAAGTGTAAGTGAGACTAACCATTTGTGTTTGATGACTGGCCATTGTCAAGGTTAGGATTCTGTTGTCCCATTCCTGAGAATGGCTCTCGGGTCCTTTAGAGAAGCTTCTGAGCTGCAAAAGATGTGTATTGACAGTTATAAACCTTTGTTTTAGTAAATGCCAGTAGAAGGTTGTAGCCTATCAAGCAAAGACTCAGTTTTAAGAAATTTATAAAATCATGTAAAGTAAGACTGAGAGTGTTCCATAAATTAAGTAAAAGTCACAGGAGGGCATTGTTTTGAACTGAGTTCCTGCATTGGGCCCCATAGGCTGAAAATTAAAATGCAATCAACTTTGCTGAAATTCCATGTCACCAAAAGTAAAGCAAACTCTTTATCTGACCTGCTGAAGAATCAGAATCCGATAGAAACCATCCAGATTTCCCAAGCAGACTGGATTGATAATGAAGTTAATCTTTACTCCACAAAAATTAGTCTGATATTAACCAATCATTTATTTTTCTATTGTTTTTGTCTCTTTCCTGCTTTCCAAGGAAAGTAACTTTGAAATGATCAATCCATTTTTTTGTTTCTGCTTTCTTCAATTTTTCACTCTCTATAAATCTAACCTTCTTTGTTCAACCTATCATAATACTCATTCTGTTTTGTGGAGTGAAATGTTGCCCAATTCTGGAATTAAAAAAAAAAAAAAACACTAGTCAGCATTTCTGTGATCAGTGACAAATCCTCTGAAAGGGAAATGAGGAAAACTACCCCATTTACAATACCCTCAACAAAAACAACAACAACAAAAAACTTGGGAATCAACCCAATGAAAGAGGTGAAAGACCTCTACAATGAAAACTACAGAAAGCTAAAGAAAGAAATTAAAGAAGACCTTAGAAGATAGAAAGATCTACCTTGTTCTTGGATAGGCAGAATTAATATTGTCAAAATGACCATTCTGTCAAAAGCACTCTACAGATTTAATGCAATTCCAATCAAAATCCTAATGACATTCCTCATAGAAATAGAAAAGGCAGATATGAAATTCATCTGGAAAAATAAGAGACCCAGAATAGCTAAAGCAATCCTTAGCAAGAAGAGTGAAGCAGGTGACATCACTATACCAGACCTTAAACTGCAGAGCAATAGTAACAAAAACAACATGGTATTGGCACCAAAATAGACTGGTTGACCAATGGTACAGAATAGAGGACAGACTAACCCACATAATTACAGTTATCTTATATTAGACAAAGGCACCAAAAACATACATTGGAGAGAAGATAGACTCTTCAACAAATGGTGCTGGGAAAACTGGAAATCCATATACAACAAAATGAAATTAAACTCATGTCTCACCATGCACAAAACTCAAAAGTAGATCAAGGACCTTGGAATTAAACCAGAGACACTGCATCTAATAGAAGAAAAAATAGACCCATATCTCCATCATGTCAGATTAGGCCCTGGCTTCCTTAATAAGACTCCTATAGTTCAAGAATTAATAAATGGGATGGATTCAAACTAAAAAGCTTCTCAGCAAAAGAAACAATCAGGTGAATAGAGACCCTACATTTTGGGAGAAAATTTTTACCAAACACACATCAGACAGAGCACTAATCTCTAGATATATAAAGAACTCAAAAATCTTAACACCAAAAAAAAAAAATAACCCATTCAATATATGGGCCAAGGAACTGAACAGACACTTCTCAGAAGATGATATATGACCAGTCAACAAATATATGAAAAAATGTTCAACATCTCTAGCAATTAAAGAAATGCAAATCAAAACTACTCTAAGATTTCCTCTCACTCCAGTCAGCATGGCAGCTATTGATAATACAAATAACAATAAGTGTTGGCAAGGATGTGGGGGAAAAGGCACACTCATACATTGTTGGTGGGACTATAAATTGGTGTGACCAATATGGAAAGCAGTATGGAGATTCCTTGGAAAACTGGGAATGGAACCACCATTTGACCCAGCTATCCCACTCCTTAGCCTATATCCAAAGGACTTAAAAACAGCATAGTACAGTGATACAGCTACATCAATGTTTATAGGAGCACAAATCACAATAGCTAAATTGTGGAACCAACCTAGATGCCCTTCAGTAGAGGAATGGCTAAAGAAAATGTGGTATATGTGCATAATGGAATATTATTGAGCATTAAAAGAGAATAAAATCATGGAATTTTCAGGTAAATGGATGGAGTTGAAGAATATAATGCTAAGTGAAGTTAGCCAATCCCAAAAAAAAACAAATATAAGGAGGCCGATTCATAATGGGTTTGCGGGGGAGCATGGGAAGATTAGTCGAACGAACTCTAGATAGGGAAAAGGGATGGGAGGAGAAGGGTGGGGGCATGAGGGTAGAAAGGATGGTGGAATGTGATGGACATCATTACCCTAACTACATGTATGAAGACATGGTGTGACTCTACTTTGTATACCACCAGAGATATGAAAAATTGTGCTCTATATGTGTAATATGAATTGTAATGCATACTATCATATATAATAAATTAGAATAAAAATAAATAAAGCCAGTAAGGCTTCAAATGTAGCTCAGTGGTAGAGTGCTTGCCTAGCATGTGTGAAGCACTGGGTTTGATCCTCAGCATCACATAAAAACATAAATAAAAATAAAGATATTGTGTCCATCTATAAATTTTTTAAAAAAATAAAGCTAATCAAGATTTCAATTGTGATTTTGTTCTTTGACAGACACTAATTAATTAATTAGTTAATTTTTGGTACTAGGAATTGACCTGAGAGGAATTCTACCACTGAGCTTCATTCCCAGTCTTTTTTAATGTTTTATTTTGAGATGGAGTCTGCTAAGTTGCTGAGTCTGGCCTTGAACTTTGGCTCCTCCTGCATCAGCCTCCTGAGTCACTGAGATTACACATGTGCATCACTATGCCCAACTATAGGCAGACATTAGCTTACATTATGAAATTTACTGCATAAAAGTCTAGATCTGCTCACATGACAGGAAACCAATTAGTCAAGGGGCAAAGCGATGGTAGTTTTCTATGATGAGCAAGCTGAATGGAAAAACAGCAGTCTAAAGGACCATCTTGGCTAACAACCACAAGTGAAGAGCTTACACAGAAAACTTAAGGAAGTGTGTTTTTACCCACTGATGAGTGGGTACCAAAATCATTAATCATGCACTGGTCTATTTGAGGCACATTCTGTTACTATGTGAAGGTCACCAGATATTCTGTGTTCTATAAATCTAAAGAATGGTTACTAGATATATACAAATAACTCAATAAATGAGCTAAGGCACTGAATAGCCTCTTCACAGAGAAGAAATACAATTGATCAACAAATATATGAAAAAGTGTTCAACATCTCTAGCAATTAGAGAAATGCAAATCAAAACTAAGATTTCACCTCACTCCTGTCAGAATGATAGGGAATACATCAAGAATACAGGAAACTTGGCTGGGGTTGTGGCTCAGTGGTAGAGTGCTTGCCTAGCATATTCAAGGCCCTGGGTTCAATCCTCAGTACCACATAAAAATAAATAAATAAAATAAAGATATTGTGTCCAACTAAAAAATAAAATATTAAAAAAAAGAATACAGGCAATAATAAATGTTGGTGAGGATGTGGTGAAAAAGGTACACTCATTCATTGCTGGTGGGACTGCAAATTGGTGCAACCACTATGGAAAGCAGTATGGAGATTCCTCAGAAAACTGGGAATGGAACTACCATTTGACCCAGCTATCCCACTTCTTGGTTTATACCCAAAGGATTTAAAATCAGCATCCTATAGTGATGCAGCCACATCAATGTTTATAGCAGCTCAATTCACAATAGTTAGACTATGGAACCAACCTAGGTGTCCCTCAATAGATGAATGGCTAAAGAAAATGTGGTATATATACTCAATGGAATATTACTCAGCTTTAAAGAAGAGTGAAATTATGGCATTTGCCAGTAAATGGTCAGAATTGGAGAATATCATGCTAAGCAAAATAAGCCAATCTCACAAAACCAAAGACTGAATGTTTCCTCTAATATGTGGATGCTAATTCACAATAAGGTGGGGGCAGGGAACTAGGGAAGAATATCAATTACCTTAGGTTAGGCAGAGGGAAGTGATGGGAGGGGAGGGGAGAGGATGTGAGATAGGAAAGATAGTAGAATAAAACAAACATTATTACTGTATGTATGTGACTACAGGACCAATTTGATTCTGCAACATGTACACTCAGAAAAATGAAAAATTATATCCCATCTATGTATGATATATCAAAGTGCATAAATGCATTCTACTAATGTATAACTAATTAAAACAAATTTTAAAATTTGAAAAAAAGAATGATTACTCCCTACTGTGGTGGTGCATGCCTGTAATCCCAGTGACTCTGATGTTTCTCTTGTTCCTTTTCCCTGTAATGGCTGTATTTAGGTTCAGCTTTTCCTTAAAACTAGGAAAAACAAAAATTAAGTTTGCAGGGCTGGGGATGTGGCTCAAGCGGTAGCTCGCTCGCCTGGCATGCGTGCGGCCCGGGTTCGATTCTCAGTACCACATACAAACAAAGATGTTGTGTCTGCCGATAAATAATAAATATTAAAATTCTCTCTCTCTCTCCCTCTCTCACTCTCTCTTTAAAAAAAAAAAAAATTAAGTTTGCAAAGCTCCAGAACTAGTCAGCTCTGTTCAGTACAAAGTACCCCAGTTAATAGTGAGACGGCTCATCAATTTCTCTTGCACTGGGTTTGAAGAGTATCCTCTCCATAATGAACATAAAACTCTTTCATCTCAAAACTGACCCTGGAGCCGGGCATGGTGGTGCACACTTGTAATCCCAGTGGCTAAGGAGACTGAAACGGGGTGGTGGCGGGATGGGGGGCGGGATCGTGACTTCAAAGCCAGCCTCAGCCAAACGAGGCACTAAGCAACCCAATGAGACCCTGTCTCTAAATAAAATACAAAATAGGGCTGGGGATGTGGCTCAGTGGTCAGGTGCCCCTGAGTTTCATCCCCAGTACACCCTCTCCCCAAAAAAACAACTGACCCTGAACACTCCAACTCCTCTTGAACATACATCTTAGATTTGCCTCAGACCAGTTCAATCCTGAATTCAGTTCTTAAAGGCTTTAATTTGTTTCCCCAATTCCTATGAAATTTAACATATTGAAGTTTAACACCCAGTGTCTCAGAGTGTGACTATTTGCAAACAGAAACTTTATAGAGGTAAGTAAGTTAAAGTGATGTCACATGGACAAACCCCAATCCAACATGATTGGGTGACCTTATAAGAGGAGACTCAGAGACACACAGAGACCAAGGGGCAACCATCCACAGACTGAGGAGAGAGACCTGATGAAAAATCAATCCTACAAACATCTTGAACTTGAACTTCATAGCCACTAGAACTATGAGAAAATATATCTGTTGTTTAAGCCATCCGTCTTTGTGGTATTTTGTTATGGCAGCTGAAGCAGACTAATACACCAGGTCTGCAATTTCTGTAATCTGACCTGGTTATCAAAATTTTACCCACCGTTTGTGTTAATTGCAGCCACAGGACTTTCTTCCTACCTGGGACTCCCCACTGCACTCATCTGCCCTTCCCTGCTGTGTTTCTTCAGAGAGCTTGGTGGTTTCTACCTGCACTCAGCTAGCCTTTCTCAGCTGGCTCTTGTTCTGTCCTCACTAGGCCCTGGGTATTAGTGACACCAGCTCTAGCCATAGGCAGAGACTGAAATAGAAGAGGGGTTTCCTGGCTTGGCCTAGTTCACTTCAGTTTTTTGTTTGTTTTTGTTTTGAGACAGAGTCTTACTGTGTTTCCCAGGCGGGTCTTGAACTCCAGGGCTCAAGGTGTCCTCCTGCCTCAGTATCCTTAGTGCTGGAACCACAGTTTATGCCAATGCACCTGGCTTGAAGTACTTTATGTCTTTCATCCACGTCAGAGTTTTGGTACAGGTGACATGTCTGGTATTTTTTGAGCAAGATGCTCGGGTCCAAATCTGGGTAGTTGCTATGTCTGAAGTCCTGAGATAGGACTTGTGCATACAGCAGGAAAAAAAAAAGATAAACTGAGTCTCAAATGAGAACTGCCAAGCCAGGTATGGTGGCGCAGCCTGTAATCCCAGCAACATGAGAGGCTGAGACAGGAGGGCTTTGAGTTCTAAGCCAGTCTCAGCAACTTGGTGAGGCACTTAGCAACTCAGTGAGACCCTGTCTCTAAATAAAAATACAAAAAAAGGAAAGAAAGGCTGGGGATGTGACCTTGTGGTAAAACGACCCTGAGTTCAATCCCCAGTACCAACAACAACAACAAAAAAGAACTGCCAAAAATGAAAATTTTGGAATATGAGAAATTCCCATGAACTGTGGAAATGCAGGAAATTCCCTGAACTGTTAAAATGCAAAACAAGCCACTGTGAGCAACCCAGTCCACACCCTTGCACCCGTCTTCTTGACCCAAGAAAGGGACATGATGTGGTTAAAATGTGCTAGTCACAGGGAAAACTGGCATGAGCTGCATCTCCACCTCTAGCTCAGCGCCCTCTGTAAATAGTCAGACATCAGACCAATGCTTCTCTCTCTGGAGACAGCCTGTACTCTCTCTCTCTTTCTCTTTGAGGTGTACTCCTTTGCCTTCCTAAATAAATCCCTTCTGATGCCTGTCTCTGATGAACCTGACTGTGATCAGAGACAGACTCACTTCCATCTGGCTTCAGCAGAGGTGAGGGAGAAAAGCACTCTCTAGCTTTCCTCTCTCACCTCTACCTATCTGATACCAGTAGCACTGACCCACCTCCAGGGTGACAACCAAAAATGTTTCCCAAAATTGTTAAATGTTCCCTGGGGACCAAACCCCTCCTGGTTAGGAGCCACTTTCATAGAGGTATAACTATTACAAAATATCAAGTCAAATGAGTCAGCAGAGGGTGCCAGACCATGAAGGCCATGTTGAGTAAGACCAGAGACAACAGAGGGTTAGAGGACCAGAGGAGCTCAGGCTTCGTCCTCAGGCCTGGGTGGTGATACACAGGGCACAGAGTGCTCATTGTATTTGATGATACCCCAGTTCCCCTGTGTTCAAGTCTTCTCAGTCTCAAATTAGCCATGGCCTGAAGCTGGTTTGAGGGGCTTACAATAAGTAAGAAGATAAATAATCTCTATGGGAGAATAAACAAGCTCTTGGGCTGGAGATGTGGCTCAGCGGTAGCGCGCTCGCCTGGCATGCGTGCGGCCCGGGTTCGATCCTCAGCACCACATACCAACAAAGATGTTGTGTCCGCCAAGAACTAAAAAATAAATATTAAAAAAATTCTCTCTCTCTCTCTCTCTCTCTCTCTCTCTCTCTCTCTCCCCCTCTCCTCTCTCACTCTCTCTTTAAAAAAATAAATAAATAAATAAACAAGCTCTTAGGATCCATTATGAAGAAAGGATGGTTGGTTAAAAACAACAAATTAGAGCAAGAATTGGTGTACCTGCAAAAAAAGAAAAGAAAGACAAGAAAAAGAAAGAGGTTCACCACCACTGCATTACTCAGCTTCCTGCCATGTGATAAACACTTTTAAAGGAGAAAAGATTTATTTTGGCTCAAAGCTCAGACATTTCAGTCCATGGCTGGTTGGCCTGTTGTTTTTAGGCATGGGGAGAGGAAGAACATCATGGCAGGAGTGTGTGGCAGAGGAGATTGATCCCCTGGAGGCAGTCAGGAAGCTCAGGCTGGGGTGACAAGGCATGCCCCCAGCGAGGTGTGCCCACTGGGCACCCCCCAGGAGCACCACAGACTGGGTAACAAGCCTTCAATACATGGGCCTTTGAAGACATTTAAGGTCCAAGCTACTATGCCAGATGGGGTGGGCCACACCTGCATTCCCAGCTACTTAGGAAGCTAAGGCAGGAAGGTCTCAAATTCAAGACCATCTCGGGCAATTTAGTGAAATCCTATCTCAAAAAAAAAAAAAAAAAAAAAAGCTGGGGATGTACCTTGTATACCTCTTATGTAGAAGGCCCTCAGTCCAATCTCCAGAACACATACTGAAAAATTTAAATAATGATACCAAACAAGAGAGATATATTAACATTTTTTCTTTCTATCTTTTTTTGAGACAGGGTCTCTCTAATTTGTGAGACTGACCTTGAATTTGTGATCCTCCTTGGAAGCTTCAGGCTTCCATGTTGCTGGGATTGTAGACATGCTGCACTGTGCCCAGAAGGTGTGTCTCATTTGTATAACTGACATTGTTACCCAGATTGAATGTAGGAATAATCTATGCTGGTACACAACAACCCATCTAGCCCAAGGTCAGGAATGGCCTAGTGACATTCAGTGGGCACTTGACTCTGGCTTTCCAAAAGTCAAGGCCAAAGCCACCTAGTAAATTTTAGAAAAATAGGTCAAAACAAAACCATGCCAAGATTTATTCTTGAAATACTTACTAAATGTACATTTCTTCTTCCTGCCTTCTAGTGAGATTCCTATATAGGACAGGGATACCTTGTGCCATTTATCCATCTTGTTCATTTGCTATTGGCAGAGTTGGAGGCTCCCAAACATTCTAGGGGCTGAATCCCCATCTCTGTGTCCTGGACTTCTTCCTAAGGTCTGTCTTGGAACATAACCAGCTGATACATGTATACCTCTGCCTCCTGTGTCCCTGCTGGGCCCTGCTCAGGCAATAGTCCTCTCCAAACCTTTGTTGGCCTGGAACACACCTAAGTTTCCCATGGTTCTGGACGGGGCCTTATGCAGCCTGGTTTCTGTTATTAAGGCTCTGTGCCTCTCATTATTTCCACACAGCCCCCTTAGCTTGCCTCCTGCCCAAACTTGTCAACACTATTCAAACTTATTGGGTCATCTGGCTATATTAAGTATTTTCTCTCTCTTATTTCTTTCCTAGGGAGCAAGAATAAAACCCACTTCTCCTGTGTCTAAAGTTTCTCCTATAAAGAAAGAGGCTTGATGTTCAGTTCAAGAGTATGTGGGCATAAATTGTGCACACCTGTAACACCAGTGGCTTGGGAGGCTGAGGCAGGAAGATCCCAAGTTCAAAGCCGGCTTCAGCAACTTAGCAAGGCCCTAAGCAACTCAGTGAGGCCTTGTCTCAAAAAATAAATAAATAAATAAATAAATAAATAAAGGGGGGGGGGGGCTGGGGATGTGGCTCAGTGGTCAAGCACCCCTGGGTTTAATCGCTAGTAACAACAATGAAAAAGTGTAAAGGCATTAAAAAAAAAAAAAAAAGATGTTCCAAATAAGGGACAGTGACTTTTTTCAGAACATCAGTCTGATGAAATTAAACGTACTTGTCGCCTTCTATGAAGTAGCGGTAGCCTCGGGTTGCTGGAGGATCGTCTTTGCACGTGGAAAACCTCTGGTGCGTTCAAGAGTGGGCCCTGGAATCAGCCCGTCTCCATCAGAGTTCATCTGTGCTGTCAAATGCCTCTGCTCTCCCATGGTCGAGTGTCACCAGCCGTTACTTCCCCAGAGGTCCCATAGCGAGGAATAATGGAACTTCGTCTCCCATCCCTCTTGCGGCCTCTGCATTTCCCTGTTCTTTTTCCTCTCTAGAAACCCAGCGGCTTCAGAGTTCCCCTAGCCCACCCGGGTCGAGGCTCCTCGCACGACTTCCCCCTCCCGCCAGGGTTGAGCTTGGCTTTGATCAGATTCAGACCACCAAGTGGCCGCTGGCCTTCCCCGTCCTCGCCACCGCTCCTGCCGCGGGGTCTGAGAGGCCACCTCGCCGCGGCGTGCTGCTCTCCTCGCGTCGCCAGGGGGTGCTCTTTCCCCGAGAACTGTCACCCGCGCTTCCAGCTTCGGCTCCGCGTGCCGGGCTGCGCCGCGATCCTACCGGGGTCTCCCTGGACCAACTACGTCGCCTTCCACGGGTCTCTGCACAGGCCTTTGCCGGAGTGGATGGGTGCCCACCGGTTTTTCTCCAGGATCGTCGGAGCAGAGCAGTTATTGTCTAAAGCGTTCTGTCCGACCAGGGCGCCCCTTCCTGCTCTTTGGTGAGAGAGAGCAGGGTTTGCCCGCGCTGTGGTGCACGCCTGTAATTGCAGCTCGGGAGGCTGAAGCTGGAGGATCGCGAGTTCAAAGCCAGCCTCAGCCATGGAGAGGCCCTAAGCAACTCAGGACTGGAGATGTGGCTCAGTGGTTCCTGAGTTCAGTCCCTGGTATCAAAGGAAAAAAAAAAAAAAAGGTGGTTGTTGTTGTGGACTTTTGGTCTGTGCTTGTTGCTATTTCCAGATTTCCAGCATCTGGGATATTGGGGCAAGAAAGAAACCTAGGCATCCCACTCCTTATACACTCTTTATATTTGTTTTATATAAAAAGCACAAGATTTTTAGTGAGAGGAACATGGAAATTATGACCATTCCATTTTCCCAGGAATGTGAAACTCCCGGGCTTCTATTTGGAAAGGGCCTGCTATGTGGAAGATCCTCTTGATGGGAAAGCAGGGGTGAGAGGATTAACCGGGAGGTTATTGCTTTAGTCCATGAGATAAGATAAAGACCTAGATATGGCCAGTAGCATTGGGTCAGAGATGAGAATAGGGGGAAAACATAGAAAGCTAATGTACGCAGAAAAAAGGAAGGAAAATAAGTCATTTTTTCATCGTAAAGCATGTTAAACATCCCTATAATGAAAGACAGGTTAACAAGAGAAAAACAAAACATTTATTTTTGGTGCTGAGAATTTAATCCAGGGTCTCACGAATGCTAAGCGCACATTTAACCACTAAGGTACACTCTCCAACCCCATAACAAATTTATTATTGTACATAAGCATGATAATTATAGAAAATATAAAACTCAAAGGTGGGACCATTTGATTTTTCACAGGATAAGAGACGGGAGCCTGTGATGGGAACCTGTAGGTAATTTTTGAAAAGTAGTACATAACTTCTAGAAGAAATGAGCTCTGAGAACAGACAATGACCTGGGCAAATTCCCTCTGAGCTCTGGGTATGGTGATTGCTCTTTAGTCTCTTCCTCTGTGATATGTATTTGGTCTTTCTCAGTTCATGAAATTTCAGGAAGAAGATTGAGGACAATCATGTTCCTCTTAGGTGGATCTGGTCTTTGGGTAGATAAGGGAACTTCAAGGATACCTCTCCTTGTGCTTTGGAAGAAAGAGAAAATCAAAGAGAATTAAGAGACAGGGATGAGGCTGGGGATATAGCTCAGTTGGTGGGGTGTTTTCCTTTCAAGCACAAGGCCCTGGGTTCAATCCCTAGCACCACAAAAAGTGGGAGGGGGAGGGGGCAGAGTGGAGACAAGGGATGGGAAAGAGCAGAGACTTTGGTTTGAGAGTATTTCTCCAGCTCAGCAGTCAAAGCTCCGCACATCAGGGTATATAGTTTTCTGAGTCCAACGTTTCTGTAGCAGGTGTCAGTTTGGCCACCAGTAGGATGATTGCCCATTCAGTACAGAGACTGTTTCTTATCTGTCAAGGGTACAATTTGCAATTTGTCAAAAGGCACATATTTTTGTATTGACTGTCTTCGGGGTTGTGGTCTTCAGTCAGTGATAAACAGAGAACTGTCCTTTACAAAAATTAGGAAAAAACTTCACTGAGTGTTCAACCAAACAAGATTTTATCTGTCCTATTCATACAGTTAAACAGAATTAGCAAGGATATGAGGTAGAGGGAATAGTATTTTGAAAAGTCCTGAAAATGAGATTTCTCCAATACTCTTAATTTTAAATGTGGCAAGGTCTGGCTAAGCTTGGCTTGCTGTAAGAGAAGAGTGAATTTTTGTTCCATCATACTGATAAACATTGAGGGCTGCTAAACAATAAAGCCATATGTCACAGAACCTCTTAGAGATGGAGCCCAGCTTTATTGGCATTTTCCTGTTTTGTTTTCCTGGTGTATGACATAAATACCCTCCCTCTCTGTGTAGGTTAAAATGTGTTTGGCTAGGGGTAATTGGCCACCTAATGGGCTGTGATTTTAAATATAAGAATATTCCTGTTTTCTTACTAAAAAGCCCAGGGCTGGGGTTATAGCTCAGCTGGTAGAATGCTTGCCTCGGATGCACAAGGCCCTGGGTTCAATCCCCAGCACCACAATAAATAAATAAACAAACAAACAAACAAATAAATCCCAGGTGAGGTTAGAAGCTGAATATCATCCAGGATCCAGGGGCTTTATTTCATTTTATTTTATTTTTTAGTGGTGGGAATTGAACGCAGGCATGTTTTGCCATGGAGCTACGTCCCCATTTTTACTTTCTATTTTGAGACAAGGTCTGGCTAGATTGTGGAGGCTGCCCTGCTCTCTTCCTGCCTCAGCCTCCTGAGTCCCTGGGATTACAGGTTCACACCCTCTGGCAGGGTCCGGGGTTTTCCAACCTCGGTTCAGCATTCTCAGCAGCTATTGCCTCCATGTTATGTGATGTAAATGCAAGCCATCACTGAAATGAGACAAGAAGGAAGCACCAGGAAAAAATGAAGTTCTCCTCAGTGCCTCTTTCTTATCAGGGAGGAAAATCTTTCTCACGTGCCCAAGGAGATTTCCTTTGGTTCCAGACAGAATTGTTCAACTCTGACACTCTCTCTCTCTCTCTCTCTCTTTCTCTTTAAAAAAAATGGGGCTGGGGGTGTGGCTCAAGCGGTAGCCGCTCACCTG
Organism: Urocitellus parryii; assembly: GCF_045843805.1. Lineage (NCBI taxonomy): Eukaryota > Metazoa > Chordata > Mammalia > Rodentia > Sciuridae > Urocitellus > Urocitellus parryii. The sequence goes on along the minus strand of NC_135538.1, from coordinate 7,838,656 downwards.
GCATGTGTGCGGCCTGGGTTCGATCCTCAGCACCACATACAAACAAAGATGTTGTTGTAAGGGTCCGGTGAAGCATCGGAGGAAGAGACCACAAGAGACTGGCTTCATGCAATAAGCAGGAGGGAGTTTATTGAGGAATTCCAATTCAGCGCGCTGAGGCTCAAGGCTCACTCAGGAAGGGAGAGTGGCCCAGAGCCCAGAGCAGAGGTCAAGCAGAGCTTAAGTACACTTTTTGGGGAGGGCGGGGGGGCTTTGCATACATCAGAACAAATCATCATGAGGCGCGGGGAAATTGAACAACAACTCTGAGACATGATTAGTACATTCATTGGCGGGAACAGATTGGACGGGGGTGATTGGTCACTTCTAAGCGGAGTACACATTCAAACTGATTGGTTTTAGGGCCTAAATAACTACATGACAAACTACACAGAATCCCAGGTTATTAGACAACCAGGGAGCCAGTGGGAATATTTACTGGGCAGTTCGGGTATTGTCCTAACAGAGGATTTTAACAATACCTGGTCCTTCACTTTTTAACCCAGGCCTTGCAGTTTAGAAACTTTACAATGCCCGGTCTTTTACACTTTAACTCAGGCTTTGCAGCTTAGAATCAGCTTAGAAATTTTACCCTTACATTGTGTCCGCCGAAAACTAAAAAATAAATATTAAAATTCTCTCCTTCCCCCCCCCTCTCTAGAAGAAGAAGAAGAAGAAGAAGAAGAAGAAGAAGAAGAAGAAGAAGAAGAAGAAGAAGAAGAAGAAGAAGAAGAAGAAGAAGAAGAAGAAGAAGGAGGAGAAGAAGAGGAGAGAGCAGGCTGGGTGTGATGACATACACCTGTAATCCCAGCAGCTCAGGAGGCTGAGACAGGAGGATCATGAGTTCAAAGCCAGCCTCAGCAATGGTGAGGCACTAAACAACTCAGAGTGAGCAACATTATTTGGTTAAAACAGATCATGATACCCTACCTTATCTTAGACCATAGGTTCTCATCAGGGACAAGAGAGTATTGAAAATAAGTGGGGACACTGTTGGTTTTAACATGAATTGAGAGGTGATTCTGGAGTCTAGTGGTTGGTCTAGTAATGCTAAGTAGCCTAAAATGCATAGAACAATTTTGCATTAAAAAAAAAAGATTTTTTTCTGCCCAATATCATGCTTGTTGGAAACACTGCTATGCCAGGCACAGTGGGGCATATGCCTGTAATCCCAATGACTTGGGAGGCCAAGGCAGGAGGATTACAAGCTCAAGGCCAGCCTGTGCCACTTAATGAGACCCTGTCTCAAAATTTAAAAAAGGTTGGTGATATGACTCAGTGGTAGATCACCCTGGGTTCAACTCTTGAAGCCAGATTTAAAGTTAGGTAGTCAGTGTAGTTAGATCGGGTCTAATATCGAGTGAAATCTAAAATGGAGGCCATGCTGAGAATGATTCAGGGAAACGCAGGACAACTCATGGAATGTTAATGAAGTCCAGGAAAAAGCCCAAGGCCAGAGCCCATCCCAAAGAAGTGTTAATGAACATCCCCTAGCAAACTTGAAGGTGCTGAATCAGAAGCCCTTCCTGCTCAGACTACTTCTTTGGCCCACCTATGTCCCACCCCTCCGGCCTTCCCACCTACATTCTATCACTGAAAGAACTATAAAAAGGGGAGACAACAACCCTTCCACGGATTCCACCTCTTGGGTCCCCTTCTTCCTCCGGGAGAAGTCTTTTCTGCTGTCCTTTAATAAACTTCTAATTTCTACTCTGACCTTGCCTCGGCGTGCTTCTTTGGTGTTATTCTTCAACATTGGGGAAGCAAGGACTCGTCACCGGTCAACAGCGGTAACACTCTCAGTACCAAATAAATAGAAAAAGGAAGGAAAACACTGTCCCATGCCAGCCATAATCCACACCTTGGGTTGAAGATACAGCATTAAACTCAGTCAAGGCATCATCAGCAAGAAGAGGCATACACCTTCCTGCAGCATGTGCCCTGATCTCCCAGCAAAAGCTGGGAGGTGATCAGTGGTGCTTAGTCATCCTGGCACATTGAACTCCTTTTAGAAAGCTGCTATTATTTGCACTGACCAAATGACAAGGAAACACATTAGAGAGATCAGAATAGGGGAATTACTTCCAAAGGGTACCTTTTTTTTTTTTCCCCCATAATGAAGGGATTTCCCCTGGGGTTGGAGGCTAGAGTTCAAATCTAGAATGTCACCAGAAGGCCAGGTGTTGAAAGCTGAGTCTATTGGGGAGTAGTGGAGTCTTTAGGAAGTAGAGCCTGGTATAAGCAAATTAGGTTATTGGAACTGGGCCCTTGAAGGAGACTTGGGACCCCAGTCTCTCCTCTTCCCTCTCCTCTCCTCTCCTCTTCTGTCCTCTCTTCTCTTTTCTTCTTGAAGTGGCACCCCCTTTCTCCACAGAAAAGCCCTCTTCACCATGGCTGATTTTAGGACTATCAGAAAAAGAGTCCACTGTAAATATACTTCCTATTTTCATGTCACCCTGTTTACTTGGCCACTGGCCAAGAAGATACCAGCACTCCAGGTGCTGGACACGCTCGTACTAGTTTTTCACAAACATATCCAGTATAATACTTTGAAGAAATGTGCAAACAAGGCCTCTGGCCTTGAGCTGGGCTTCACAGAGATGTCTACATTTTGAAGATAAATTACAAATGGGCCCATGGTAACAGCTGGCAGGGGAGGAAAGACAGGGAAGAAGAAGCTCTCCCCTTCTTAGGTGTTGTCCTTGAAGAGTTAACTTGCCCAGAATAGTGAAAGCAAAAGCTGCTTTTATGTGAACTTCTGCAGACTGTGAACTTCTGAGTCCCTCCCCTTACACACTGGGTATAAAACTGTGAAACTCCCTGAACTCGGGATTCAGGGGATTGATTGATTACAGCAAAGGCTGTACCCTCTGAACCTGGCTGCAGCCAAATAAAACTGTTTCCTGCTATCTTTGGTGCCTTGCCTAGTTTGTACCTACAACATTCTCTCTCTCTCTCTCTCTCTGGCTTTCTGTCTGCCAAGAGGTAAACAGTCTTCCTTCACCTTGCACTCTAGCCAGGATGTTCTGTGTTGCAAAAGGGCCAAGTGATCCTTCTCTGAAACCTCTGAAACCATGAGCCGAACTAAACCTTTCCTCCTGTAAGTTAATTTATTGAAGGTATTTGTCACAGTGACAGAAGCTAACACAAAGTTAATGTCCCTATCCTTAATTTTAATTAACACACCATGTACATACATACTTGTGTGGTACAAAGTGATCATTTAACACATTAATACAATGTGTAATGATCATATCAAAGCAATTAGCATTTCTGTCTCCTTAAACATTTCCTTGTGTTGGGAAACATTGAACTCCTCAATTCTAGTTCCTTATAAAATATATAATAAATTGTTGTAGATTACAGTTGCCCTACTATGTTATAGAACACTAAAACTTGGTGATTCAGTGGTAGAGTGCTTGTCTAACACACAACTCCTGGGCTCTATCCATAGTACTGGAAAATAAATAACAAAACAATAAAACCTCTAGAACTTATTCCTCCCATCCAATTTTGGTGCCTGTTATATAGTCTCCTTCTAAGTTCCCAACCCTCCACCCATTCTTTTTTTTTTTAAACATTTTTATTATTTTTTTAAATATTTATTTATTTATTTTTTAGTTTTCGGCGGACACAATATCTTTGTTTGTATGTAGTGCTGAGGATCGAACCCGGGCCGCACGCTTGCCAGGGGAGCGCGCTACCGCTTGAGCCACATCCCCAGCCCCCTCCACCTATTCTTAACCTCTAGTGACCACTACTATACTCTAATTCTATGAGATTGAGGTTTTTTTAAAATTCGTTCTAATTAGTTATACATGACAGTAGAATGCATTTTGACACATCACACATAAATGGTGTATAACTTTTCATACTTCTGGTTGTACGTGGGGTAGAGTTACACCAGTTGTGTAGTCATATATGCATATAGCATAATAATGTCTGATTCATTCTACTATCCTTCCTATTTCCATACAGCCACCCCTCTCTTCACTTCCCTCTAATTCAAAATACTTCTATTCTTCCCAGCCACCACCATCCCTTATTGTGAATTAGCATCCACATATCAGAGAAAACATTCTGCCTTTGGTACTTTGGGATTGGCTTACTTTCACTTAGCATGATACTCTCCGGTTCCATCTATCTACTGGCAAATACCATAATTTCAGAGATGAACACTTTTGAGACAGGGTCTCAGTATATTGACCAGGCTGACCTCAAACTCATACATAATCTTCCTGCCTCAACCCCCTGGGTAGCTGGGATTAGTAGATATGTGCCTGGCAAGAGATCATCTTTTTTAGTTTCCCCATGAATGAAAACACGCAGTTTTGTCTTTCTGTGCCTGGCTTAAATAAATAATTTCTTTTCTTTTTTTTTTTTTTAAAGAGAGAGTGAGAGAGGGGAGAGAGAGAGAGAGAGAGAATTTTTTTTTTTTTAATATTTATTTTCTAGTTCTTGGCGGACACAACATCTTTGTTGGTATGTGGTGCTGAGGATCGAACCCGGGCCGCACGCATGTCAGGCAAGCGCGCTACCGCTTGAGCCACATCCCCAGCCCAATAAATAATTTCTCTTAAGGCAATTACTGATGATGGATAGGGTATCTCTCTTGGCAAGGAAGAGTAGAAATAGTATTCCAGCTGGAAGGAATAGACCCAGAAAATGTACTGACTCATGAAAAGCATGATGGTCATAGTTGCACCAACTCTGAACCCAGGAGAGTATCTGGAACCACTACCAGCTTCTTCAACTACCAAATTAGGACCATCTCCAGTCTGCCTGAATTTCTTGGGTGTCAATACCAAAGGTTAGATTATTGCTATTGTCTTTTTTTTTTCTTTTTCTTTTAAAAAGTCTTACAATAACTGAATGTTTGTGTTTCCTCCCTGAACTTCCTATGTGAAAACCCTAACCCCCAATGTGATGGGTTTGAATGTGGAGGTCTTAGAGAGGATTAGGTCATAAGGGTGGAGCTCTCATGAATGAGATTACTGCTCTTATAAAAAGGGACCCAAAGAGTTCTCTCATACTCTTTCTGCCAAATGAAGATAGGAGAAATCAGTCATATGGAAGCCAGAAGAGAGCCCTCATCAGAACCTGACCATGCTGTACCCTGATCTCAGACTTCAGCCTCCAGAACTGTGGGGAAAAACATTCCAGGGTGACCTCAAACGTGAAGTCCTCTTGCCTCAGCTTCACAAAAAGCTGGGATTACAGGCATGTGTCACCACACCTGGTTAGAGTAATAGATTTTTATTTATTCTGTTTTTATTTATTTATTTATTTATTTTTGTGGTGTTGGGGATTGAATCCGCAGCCTTGTGCATGCAAGGCAAGCACTCTACCAACTGAGCTATATCCCTAGCCCTATTTATTCTGTATTTCTAACCAATTGTAGTCACCCCCCCCCCTTTTTAATGTGGTGCTGAGATCGAACTCAATGTATCAAGTGCTCTATCATGGAGCCACAACATCAGCCTGTTATTTTCCTTATGATGCTAAAATTGCCCCAAATTCGACCTGTGGGAAATCCTTTGAACTGGCTCCCATGACTTTAAAATTTACAATGGCCATTGGGGATGTGGCTCAGTGGTGCAGTGCCCCCGAGTTCAATCTCCAGTACCCAATACATACATACATAAATTTACAATGGCCACTACATGTTGTACACTAATAATTCTAACCCATAACCTGTAACAAATGACCCAAGAAATCAACCCCTTATCAACAATAACCCACCCTAAAGCCAACCTGCATTAATAAAGTCAGACTTGTAGGAAGTCAGACCAATATCATAATAATCCAGGAAGCTAAGCAATAATGTTTATAAGAATCAGCTCAAAATGGCCAGGATTTGATTAAAAATGTCAGATTCTCTAATTTTGTTCCCAGTTGCAATTTTAATTTGTGCAATCAGGGAACTGCCCTTTCCCACTGTGAATGCTTTCCCCTTCTCTGCCTGCTCTGGAGCCTCTGCCAGAACCAAGAACATGGTCCATTCCCTTACTGCACAGCAAGCTCTCAATAAATGGCCTTTGTTTTTCATTTGGTTTGTGTATTTTCCACACTTCACTGAAATACAATTTATGTGCAATACAATGCACCCATATTAATGATAGTGTGATGAAGTTTGACAAATGCCTATATTGGAGGTAATGATATAGAATACACAACATATACCTGGGTAACCATAATACAGAGCATTCCATTAGCCACCCCCCCCCCCCAGTTCCCTTATGTTCCTTTCCAATTGATTCCTCCTCTCTTTTCCTCTTAACCAACTACTGATCTGAAGTCTATTACTATGGATTAGTTTTGTCTTTTCTCCTAAATCCTGTTGACATGGCCTTGATGCCTAAGCACTTCTTGAATTCAGGCAATAAAATGACTCATCTCCCCCAGAAGTGGAATCCAAGGAGCTCTGGATCCTTTTAGAGGGAAAGGAATGTAGCAACCAACATCTGGGTGCTAGGGTGTGCACTTGTTAGGGTGAAAATCATCTTGGTTTGCCGGGGGCAGTTTTAACCTGAAAGTTCAGTTTCCCAGGAAATCCTGGCAAACAGGACAAATGGTCACCCTTGCTTCTAAGCCATTGAAGTGCATAGAACTAAGAAATTTATGAGTTCAAGTTAGTATTTCAAATTTAATCTTAATATTAGAAATTTTTTTCCCCTGAATGTCTTTGGTCCTCTCTTTATATTGCATCTCTCTTACCCTCAAAGTCTTTTGTACATAGTAACATTAAAATACTTGTGTTGTCCTATGATAGACATGATTGCAAAACCACAGCAACAATATTACTGTTAACTATAAATCATTTGAGTGAAACAAAAGATTACTTTGTACTTCTTTTTCATCATTAGGATATGTCCCTCCATACTACCATTATGCCAATTTAAACGCTCCAGGGAATAAGTCTTTCCTTTATGTATCTCAGGTAAGTTACTGATTTGTCTTAGTGTTAAGTTCATTTGTTTCAGTTTGCTTTCAACTTTGAGGTTTACGTTGTTTCCTTTTTTATTTACCTTTTCGAGATGTATAACAAAATTCAAGAACTCAAGTAAGCCTTGCTTCTAGTTCTATCCCCTGCTTTTCCCCACCACCTACTTTAGGTAATGATTTTTATTTTCTAGGGTATCTTTCCAATCCCTTCTACCCAAGTATTTCCGCACCTTGCTTCATTCACTTAATATAACCTGGGACTCATTCCAAATCAACATCCGTTTCCTATTTTATGGCTGCACTGTATTTCATTGCATGGAGATACCATAGCTAAACAGTTCCCTATTACTGGACATCAGAATTACTTCCAAACTTTTGCTTTCTCTGTCACTGCAAATTAACCTTGTGTCCATGTTGCCATTTGTGGAAGTGTAACTTCAAAACAAAGTCAGGATTTGAATAAGAATTAGAAGATAAGGGGAAAATGCACAGGTAATTTTGGTACTCCACAAGGCTTGCATAATTTTTCCATTTCACCATGAAACGATTTTAATGTGTATTTCCATTACATCCTTTTATGTTTTTTTTTTTTTAAAGAGAGTGAGAGAATTTTTAATATTTATTTTTTTTTAGTTCTTGGCGGACACAACATCTTTGTTGGTATGTGGTGCTGAGGATCGAACCCGGGCCGCACGCATGCCAGGCGAGGCGCTACCGCTTGAGCCACATCCCCAGCCCCACATCCTTTTATGTTTAAGGACACCGCCCCCCCCCTTCTTCTGATAGTCATCTATTTTGTGTCCTTCCCCACTTTCCTCTTCCTTTGGTTTTCGAACTCTTTTCGGCTTTTAACGAGTTTCTGTGAGGGCTGGGGATGTGGCTCAAGCGGTAGTGCGCTCGCCTGGCATGCGTGCGACCCGGGTTCGATCCTCAGCACCACATACCAACAAAGATGTTGTGTCCGCCGAGAACTAAAAAATAAATATTAAAATTTTCTCTCTCTCCCTCTCTCTTAAAAAAAAAAAAGTTTCTGTGATGTAAACTGCAAATATTTTCTCCATACTGGCAGATAATATCCTTTGACCATCTGGAGGATGCTTAGTCTTATCCTTATTAGAAAAATCACCCGGGGCACCTTCCTTGGGGACGAATACTTCGGGTACAGTCGGTTACGCAGACCAAGGCTGAGGATTCCCGGCCCCTCGAGGAGGCGGTAGGGCTTCGCTTTACAGGTAGCTCCGCGGTTCCTGCTCAGCGGCCCAGGCGGCGCTCACCGTCTGGCGCCAGGGAGCGCATGGAGGTAGGCTCTTTAAAGCCTCCCAGGATTCGCCGTCTCCTTTCCGAGTTTACAGGGTGTCCCCGAGGGACCGGCACGTCCTGCCTCCACTAGGGAGCAAACAATAGCGCCTGGCTTTCGCCTCCAGAGATGTCCAGGCGAGACGGACCCAAGGCCAGGAGGCTGCCGCGGCGGCGAGGAGAGGGCGCCGTCCCCGGGTGCCTCGGAGTCTGCCCGCCCACGCCGGGTTCCCGCGGCTGCACCTGGTCCGCCGCGCGGAAGCATCGCCTTTCATAACACGCGCAAAGAGCGGCCAATCACGCGCCGCCTTCGCCAGATCCCTCCGCTCGAGGCCGCGCCGCAGTCGCAGGTGGTCCCGGCGAGCGCGTCCAGCGGCGGCCGCCGTCCCGTGATGCCTCGCGGCTGACCTCCGACCTCGGCGGCCCGCCCCGCGCTCCGGCCGCTTCCCTCCCCGCCCCCACGGAGCTAGCTGAGCCCCGGCGGCCGCGGGGCGCGCGCCGCACTCCGGGAAGGGCCGGGGCGTGGCGCGGGGGTGCAGCTGCTCCATTACGGCTCGAGGCCCCGCTCGGGTCAGGCGGACGGCCGGCCTCTCTCGTCTTTTCCGTCCCGGCGGGGCCGGCCGCGGGCGGGCGGGCGGCTGCGGCCACGGCCAGGAGGCGACTCCTCGGTGAGCGGCCTGGGCGATGCTGGCGGGAGGCTGCGGCGGCGGCGCGTTCGGGCCGGCGGCGGGGCGGGGCGAGGCGGAGCGGGGCCGGCGGCGGGGCGGGGCCGGCGGCGGGGCCGGGTTTCCTCCCTCAGCGCCATTTTGTGGCAGCGAGACCCGCAAATAAAGGGGAGCGCCGGGGCTGCGGCGGCGCGGCCTCGGCCCTGGTGACTGGCGGCGCCCGTGCGGCCGCGGCCTGGAGAGGTAGGTGCGGGCGGGCGGCGTAGCGGCCGCGGGGCCCCGGGACGGCGGCGCGGCCGCCCCCAGCCGGGAAGCGGGGCGCAGGGCCCGCGGGGCGCCTCGGGCCCGCCGCGCCGGCCTCGGGTTGCGGAGGCCGCGGTGCGCGGTACCGGCGGCCGGGAGATCGCGGGCCGCGCCGTGCCCTCCCCCTCCCCGTCCCCGTCGCCCCCTCCGGTCGCTCGGCGGGGCTTGCGAGGGCTGCACCGCACTGGCGGGGCGGCCGGGTTCCGCGCCGCGCGCCGGCTTGTCACTGCGGCCGCCTGCCCCGCGGACTCCCTCCCTGAGCGAGGGCGCGCCCATGAGGGGCCGGCGGCCTGACAGCGCGGGAGGTGGTCGTGCACCTCGCCGGTCCCGGTCCCTGCGGGGCTGCTGTTGGGCGGTGTTCAGGCGGCTCCCCGTAAGTCAGCGCCCTCGGCGGAAAAGCCCCAGCTCCGGTTCTGTAGAAGAAAGTCAGTTCATTTGCTGGGTCTCGGAGGATCATTAAAGTCTTCACTGGTTGTCAGATATAAAACGGTTCTTTCGCCCGGTGGGAAAGTACTTGGTCGAGCACCCCGGAGGCGTGAGTTGTCCGCCGCTTCGCCTAGCTTTTCATTAGCGATTTCCGTTGCCTTGGAAGAGCAGTGGAAGTCACAGATCTGTCATCACCATTTTACCCGGTTTTTTTGTTTTTGTTTTTTTTTTTGTTTTTTTTTTTTAATGTGGTGCTAAAGATTGAACCCAGTGCCTCATACTTAGGCAAGCACTCTGCCATTGAGCTACCACCACAGCCTTGTTTAAAAAATTTGACCCTTAAGTTCTCCAGGATAGTTAAACATGTAGACATTTGAAATCCCATTTAAAAAATTGTGGGGACGTATTTTTAAGATTGCTAAATTTTACTTATATTTTAATTCATTCAGTAGTATATGATTAGGCAAATTGGGGAAAGATTGCAGTTCATCAGTTAGCGTTGCGATGTGGTTGAGGTTAACTTCCTGAAGGGTTAATTAAGATAGAGGTGTGTTTTAAGAATGCTTTTAGATCTTCCCAATCTTAATCGGATGGCTAAGCGGATCAGTACTTGCACACACCTTTCAGTGCCAAAGGAAACTACCAAATTTTCTGCATCCTAAAGCATGGACTGTAGTAGATATGGAAATAAAAGTTGTAACAATTTTATGTTTGTACAGTACATTACAACTTTGAAGGTCTCTTGTGTCTTGAATGTATGTAGTATAGAATCGCCTTGAAAATATTGTTTAAGTAGCAATCTTGATAATTACTGTACAATGCAGTTGTATTTGAATCTTGCTCTTTGGAAGTTTATGTAGGTGAGTCCTTTATCAAAACAAGACTTAGATAGCTTTTTGATTTTATTCTTCTCATTTTTTAAAATTACTCCCACTTTCCTGCCGGTAAATAATTTTTATTTCTTGCAATTGCTAAGCATGGAGAAAACTTTTTAAAATATTTCTATGCTAGTATAATCCATTGGTTATATTAGAGTGTTCCATCAGACCAGAATTCAGTATTATAAACGTTTTTTGCCTTTTTTTTTTTTTTTGTAGATGGACACAATACCTTCATTTTATTTTTATGTGGTGCTAAAGATTGAACCCAGTGCCTCATACTTAGGCAAGCACTCTGCCATTGAGCTACCACCACAGCCTTGTTCTTCTTCGATTTTGGGGATATATTTTATGGGATTTACTTTCATTTACTGAATGCTTGTTGAAGTTTTCTTTTATGTTCATGTTTTATTTATAAATCCTTGTACGTATAGCATTTTTATGGTACTGAAAGCATTGAGATTTGCAGCATTTGTGAGGCAGAATAAGTTGGTATCTTCTTTTATGCTGTTTTGGAACTATACCCCATAGAGCTAAGTGATTTGCTCAAGATCACACACATGACTGATTGATAGAATAAGGAAGTCAGGAATTCCTGACTTTCTGCTGCATTGCTAAAGCTACTACTATATCAGATGGTTGATTGCTTGCAACCAATTATGGTTTGTTTCAGTGATTTACATGCTTTTTCTAACTAAAGGTACATAGACTGGTGTTTGCTGCTCTACAGAGAGAACTGAGTTTCCTGCCTTAGGATCTAATGCTAAGAGCCAGGAAACTGTAGGATTTGGCATACTAGGCACCCGACTAACCAAAACTGAGCTCCCCATCCCGTGCTGTTTCTCTGTGTGAAGGTTTCAAGAATAAAAGTTGGTTATGACATTATGAATTTGAGATATTACCTCCAAAGTATCTACATAATTAGCCTTTATAGATAGTTTTAAAATCAATCATCTGGGCTGGGGATGTGGCTCAAGCGGTAGTGTGCTCGCCTGGCATGCGTGCGGCCCGGGTTCGATCCTCAGCACCACATACAAACAAAGATGTTGTGTCTGCCGAGAACTAAAAAATAAATATTAAAATTCTCTCTCTCTCTCTCTCTTTAAAAAAAAAATCAATCATCTTAGGCTTTTGAAAGATTTTGAAAGATTGGCTATTTTGCTTTTCATTCTCTACCCCAGCTAAGCTTAGTGGTTATTGAGGATGGGGGAGTGGGCCATGTATCCATCTTCATTAGTTACCAACTTTTGAGAGGCACTGAATTTAGGGTCCACGTCCCCAATTTAATAGCTGATTTAATCTGAGCAAATCACCTAATGACTCAGTCATTTCCATCCTGGAAAATGGGGACTGACTTGTGAGTTTGAAGATTTGTGATTATTAAATAAGTCTGACTCATAAGTACTGAGTGTATGTTCTTCAAGATTCAGGATTCAACTTTGACTCCAAATGGTGTTTCAGTCATTCCATTTTTCTGATGGGAGAATAGTTTGTTCTTAGAACTTTGTATAATCTTTTGTCTTTATGTATCTAGAATTGACTTTAGATGGTTATTGTGCTTGTTAGTCTAAAAAAACTTCAGGAATAATAAATTTGTTAGCATACTCATACATTGTGAATGTTAACGTTTAAGGATCATTTTCTGTTTTGACTGAATAGTTGAACATTGTAGATATTTAAAAATTTTAAATTTTTTGTAATTCACCTTTTGTTAGAGTGTGCATTTAAATCTATCTATGTGGTATATCGTGAACTCTTGAGGAAAGATTGACTTTTCATCAACTAAAGTTAAGGGAATATTTTCTTGCAAATGCTGAGGCGCTAAATTTCCCAAATCAGATTACCTTATACACAAGGAATAACCTGTGATTCTAAGAGTTGATTTATGAAGAATGTTTATATGAAACAGATATTTATCCCTGACTTATATTGCAAATTTAAGATTTATTTATTTATTTTTTTGGTGCTGGATTGAACCCAGAGCCTTGTGCATGCAAGGCAAGCACTCTACCAACTGAGCTATATCCCCAGCCCTAAGATATTTTTATAAAGAAAAATTTGGATAGCCTTCAATTCTAAAATCTGCCCAACATAAACTTTTTATGGTGTTTTTTTGTCTGTACTGGAGTTGAACCCAGGGGCACTTTTACCACTGAGCTATATCCCCAGCCCATTGTATTTTTATATTTATAGATATATTTTTTTTAGTTGTAGATGGATACAATATCTTTATTTTCATGTGGTGCTGAGGTTCTAACCCAGTGCCTCACACATGCTAGGCAAGTGCTCTACCTCTGAGCCACAACCCCAGCCCCCTATTTTTTATTTTGAGATAGGATTTTACCAAGTTGTCCAGGCTGACCTTGAATTTGAGATTCTCCTGCTTCAGCCTCCTGAATTGCTGGCATTATAGGCTGGTGCTTCTGTATCCAGCCTAACATCAGATTTTTTTTTTAAGAGAAATGAACATAAACCAACATTAGATATTTAAATAATTGGGTTTTTAAGAATTCTGAAAATTAGAAATCATCAAGAATAATTCTGTGAAAGAAACAGGAAGGCCATTTTTTGGGGGAGGAAGGTTACTAAGGATTTAACCCAGGAGTACTTTACTATTCAGCTACATTCTCCAGCCCTTTTTATTTTTTATTTTGAGACAGGGTCTCACTAAGTTGGTTAAGGTCTTGCTAGGTAGCTGAGGCTGGCCTTGACTTTGCAGTCCTCCTTTATCAGCCTCCAGAGTTGCTGGGATTTCAGGTATGTACCACCACAGCCAGCCCAGGAAGGCTTTTTGATTGTTCTTGTCCACTTGTGAATGATCTCTTCAGGTTTTTCAACAAACACTGAATGAGAGTCTTGTGGTTTTTTTTGTGGGGGGCCATGCTTGTAATCTTTTTTGAGATAAGGAGCTAAGGCTTAGAGGTTCTATTCCTTTTTTGTTTGTTTTCCAAGTTTAATGTCCTTTCCTAGAAAACCAGGGTTATCCGAATTTCCTTCATATGTTTTCTAGTCAGTCATTTATTTATATATTGTAGTACCAGGTATTGAACCCAGGTCAGTTTACTACTGACATACCTAATTAACACTTCCTAGGGAAAGTGTTGGGTTGTAGGGGTATATAATAAAGTTTAATCTAGAATTTATATGGAATAACATTCATGATACTTAAGGATTTTTTGTTTTTATTTTTTGGTATCAGGGATTGAACCCAGGGGCCCTTAACCACTGAGCCGCATACCCAGCCATCTTTTTATATTTTATTTAGAGAAAGGGTTTCACAGAATTGCTTAGGGTTTTGCTAAGTTTCTGGGGCTGGCTTTGAACTTTCTATCCTCTTGCCTCAGCCTTTCCAACTGCTGGGATTACAGGTGTGCACCACTATGCCTGCTGATACTTAAGTTTTATAACCAAAATCCTACATACCAAGTTGGTAAGGTGCCTGGTAACTAGATAACAGGTAGGCTACCTAGTCTTAGTAATAAATTTAGCTGTTTTTATTTTTTATTTATTTTATTTTTTCTTTTTATTTTTTAAAGAGACAGAGAATTTTTAATATTTATTTTTTAGTTTTTTCGGCGGACACAACACCCCTGTTTGCACGTGGTGCTGAGGATCGAACCCAGGCCGCTGCATGCCAGGCGAGCACGCTACCGCTTGAGCCACATCCCCAGCCCAATTTAGCTGTTTTTAAACTGTGACTCATATAATTCTGCCACAGTACTTATTATATTAAGGTCTGTTTTATCAGTCGCAAAATTTTATGTAATGATCACCAGCACCACTTTAAAAAAAAATGTAATGGTCTGGTCATCTTGGTTAATTCTGGAAGATAATTAATTTGGCTTATTTAAATAAGTTCACCTTTATGATTTTACTACTAGAAGGAAGCATATTCATTTGTTTATACTTTCAAGTAACATACTTTAGTGCCCGGTAGGCAATAGGACATCAGTGAATGAAACAATTCTGCTATTATAGAGCATATTATAATTTCAAGAAATAGGAGGTAAGCATAACAAATGTCAGGTTGCAATAAAAATTATGAAGAAAAATGAAGGTTAATAGAAGGGGGATACCAAAAACTGGGTATGTAGTAGTTTGAGTGAGATGGGAAGCCTTTAGATTTTTGGGTTTTGCTACTCTACCTTCCACCCCTGCATTCCAAAATGGGAATTGTTCCAAGGGCCTTGTGAATGCTAAGCTCTTAGGAGCTGTACCACTGAACCACCCCCTACCCTACCTCTTTTTCTTTTATTATATAAAGTACTGGGGATCCAGCCTAGGACCTTGTGCAAGGTAGGCAAGTGCTCAAACACTGAGCTATATCCCCAGCCCTTTTTAAATTTTGAGACAGAAGTCTCACTAAGTTGCCCAGGATGGTCTCAAACTTGTGATCCTCTTTCCTCAGCCTCCTGGATTGCTGGGATCATAGGTATGCGATAGCTCACCCAGTCTGAATTAAACATATTTAGTGTGTGTCTGTGTGTCACTATTCTGGTTAAATCTTAAAGGCTTCCCATCAACTTCTGCAATGTAGGAGACCCTGAAAGGCTGGGTGCAGTGGTGCACATCTTCAATCCTACCTGCTTAGGAGGTTGAGGCAGGAGGATCGAAAGTTCAAGCAAACAAACAAACAAATAAATAAATAAGCACAGTTCAAGACCAGCTAAATGAATAAATATGTACAGTTCAAATTGTTAAAATTGTGGGTGATTTTTTTTTTTAAGTTAAAGAGGTTCTTTACATTTACTTACTATATTTTTCTGTGAACAAATGTAAAATTACAAGGAGGTGCCAGGCTTGATTTCTGTTATAAGATTTTGTAGTCTAGTGGAGGGAAGATATAATCATGCAAAAATAGAAGCAGTTAGATCTTTGTGCAGATAAACATAGTGAGGGTTTCCTCAATGATTGGAATGAGTGATTGCTATCAGATTAGGATAGTCACTAAGCAACTTTCTGTAACTATAGCATAGTTTATAAACTGCGCAACAAAGGCTGTAAAGTTGGTAGTGATGCTTTAAAGAAAAAATAAAATAGTATATATTAAGGAAATATGGTCATGACTACATAGGAGAGAAAAACTTGATTAAAGAAAAAAACCAAAATGTAGAACCAGGCAAGAAGGTTTGTACCTATAGTCTCTTGAAAGTTTGTGCCCGCCCCCCTTCTGGTACAGGGGATCCAATCCAATGCCTCGCTGATGCTAGGTAAGCACTCTACAACTGAGTTACACCCCAAACCACATATGAAGATTTCTAAAGAGAAGAATGAAAGTAGTAATTTATGATATGGTCAGTGTATGATTTTCTTCCCCTCAAACATCGATTTCTGAAAAACAGGGTTTAATGATGATATGATTAGAATATCTTTTTTTTTTTTTTAAGAGAGAGTGAGAGAGGGGAGAGAGAGAGAGAGAGAATTTTTAATATTTATTTATTTATTTTCTCGTTCTCGGCGGACACAACATCTTTGTTGGTATGTGGTGCTGAGGATCGAACCCGGGCCGCACGAATGCCAGGCGAGCGCGCTACCGCTTGAGCCACATCCCCAGCCCCAGAATATCTTGACCATATGTAGAGTTGGGATTTTGTGTATAAATAGTACTAGAAAATAATCTTGAGGAATCCCAATACTAAGAAATTAAATACCGTTTTAAAAAATTCACCTAAACATAATTTTTTAATTACATCTCTAGTATTTTAGAGTTATACTAAATGTGAGTAAGTAATTTAAACTGGATAAAAATATTTTAAAATTTAAGAGAACAGTCATGAACCTGCTGTTACAAATAATACCTAGGAATAACAAAATTAGCTTGTCTTCTGATTAAATTCAAATATTAGGAAGTAACAGAAGTGTTTGCAATATAAGAGCTAATTTCTTAGTTGGTATAAATTATATTTCAAACTCAATTAAGATGTTTGTTAACAAACGGTACAGGAACCCAAACTGATTCAATATTTTATGCTTATAGAATTCATATGAACATTTTATTGGGTTAATTATTCTATCACATATATCTTTTTTCCAGCCTTGTATTTCCTTCCTTCCTTCCTTCCTTCCTTCCTTCCTTCATTTATTTTTAATGTGGTGCTGAGAATCGAACCTAGTGCCTCACATGTGTGAGGCAGGTACTCTACCACTGAGCTGCAGCCTCAGCCCTCAGCCTTGTATTTTAAGACATTATTTAAAGTATGTTATACATTTCTTTCTCTCCTTCCCCCTTCAGTTTCTTTTTTTTAGTTTTGGTGTTTAACAAGTAATGACTGCTATTGGCCTCATTCTAAAAGACAGCATTATACAGTGGATCTGCAGTTAAATTCATTATTTATCTTTTTTTTTAATATTTATTTTTTAGTTTTCAGCGGACACAACATCTTTGTTTGTATGTGGTGCTGAGGATCGAACCCGGGCCGCACGCATGCCAGGCGAGCACGCTACCGCTTGAGCCACATCCCCAGCCCCATTATTTATCTTTAAGGCAGCAGGGTTAAGTGAATTTTGTATAAGTATATTTGAAGAGCTATTTTTCAAACATTTTGTGGAATTAATGTAGAAATGATTTCATTAGGTATAAACATGTATTTCAAAACACATACATAGAAAGATAGCAGGTGTATGTGACACTGGAAAGTAGTGAATCGTAATATTATAATAGATTCTACCTTGCTATACAACATAATTCTGTAAAAGGAAAGGCTTGGAAACTGATTATTACCTACCCTTCTCTATTCCTTCAGCAATATGTGTAGGTGACTGCCTGTGGTCAGTGTCTGATTTGAGCAGTTACCACTTCTGCTTTCAGAAGGGTGGGGGAGTTGTTAAGATCGCAGTGCAAAGTTGTATTTTTCTTGATCCTTTTTTCTCTCTTTTTTTTTTTTAGAACATTTATTTTTATTTTATTTTTTTAAGAGAGAGAGAGAATTTTTTAATATTTATTTTTTAGTTATCGGCGGATACAACATCTTTCTTTGTATGTGGTGCTGAGGATCGAACCTGGGCCGCACGCATGCCAGGCGAGAGCGCTACCGCTTGAGCCACATCCCCAGCCCATTGATCCTTTTTCTCAACATCAAAAGGATTCATTCCTTTGTTATAGGGAAATATTAAAAATTAACCAATAACCATGATAATGGAGACAACAATGAAGCTCATTAACAAGGAGCAAATTTGGTGTAGGGTATACAGGAATTCTAATAGCTTTCCACTTTTTTTATAAATTAAAACTGTTCTAACATAAAAGGTTTATTTAAATTAAAAAATGCTAATGATTTAACCAAAACTTAGTTTACTAATAAATTGCTTTGAAAGAGTATTTTTTGTTCTACTTTAATTGGAAGATAATCGATTGAACCTCTTTTCCCCAACTTTTAATTTTTTTAAATTTTTTTAGGATTCAAGATGACCAACGAAGAACCTCTTCCAAAAAAGGTATGTTTTCTCAGCAGTATTTTTTAAAAATTTTTATTTTAGTTGTAGATGAACACAATATCTTTTTATTTATTTATTAATGTGATGCTGAGGATTGAACCCAATACCTTAGGCATGAGGTCGTGAGTGCCTTACTAATGAGCCACAACCCCAGCCCTCTCAGCAGTTTGTAAGCACTTATTTTTTAATAGTAGAGTTTAAAGGACTCTTCTGTATTGTTTGCTTATTTTTTTACTCCCTTTCCTTTATAACAATAATAGCATCTGGGCCATAGGGGGATACAGTGTGCTAGCTAATTGTATCTTACATACACTCTATATTTAGACTATTTGTAGCTTTTGAAAAACATTTATCTTGATAAAATTTCCATCTTTCTCTTTCACTATAGTATGTGTATGTATAGTACTTAATAAGTAATATATAATGTATAATAAGTAAATGTATCTGAAAAAGCTATTTTTGAAATACAGATTATTCTGTGGCATACAATCAGTATAGAAATATTTTCATTGGGTATGTACTTAATAAGTAATCACTGCTATCGGCCTTCATTGTAAAAGTCAGCATTCTATAGTGGTTCTCCACTTGAATTCATTATTTATCTTTAGTGCAAAATGGTTAAGTTACACACATACACAATGTCAGTTAAAAAAAGATTACTTTTCAAGTTCCCATATTGTTCCTTTTTCCTAATTTAAATCCTCATTATCAGAATTAAAAATTACTTCTATATATTTTTTAAGATTATAGCTAGCCATTCCCTCTGAAGTTGTTTTTTAACTTGAATTTTTTCCTGTTTTCTATCCCTACCTTAACTGATTTTAGACACTATTGCCTATAGTCTGTATACATACGCACACAATGAGTGTTACAAAAGAGTAACATAATTTCTAGGAGAAATTTAGGATTCAGTTAGTAAAGTAGGGTATTTGCTTAATAAATTGTTAATACTTTAGTGCACAACTTAGATAATGTGTCATAGCAATTTCTATCCTAAGTTTTAGAATCACATTATTCACAAAATGAATAAAGAATTATATTGTTTTACTTTTTTTGTTGAGGGAGGTACTGGGGATTGAACTCAGGGGCGCTCAACCACTCAGCCATATCCCCAGCCCTTTTTTGTATTTTATTTAGAGACAGGTTCTCACAGAGCTACTTAGCACCTTGCTGTTGTTGAGGCTGGCTTCAAACTCCTCCTGTCTTAGCATGAGGAGCACTGGATGTTTGTTTTAATTTCTTTGGGATACATAATGTTACTCCTTTGTAGCCATATGCACCCCTTCCCTCCAGCTCTAAAACCACCACCCCCAACTCCTAATTTGCTTTCCCTTCCTATGTTACATAAAGGAAATCATGCAGTATATAATTTGAGATTATTTTTTCACTCAGCATAATTTTCTTAGGGTTTATTCAAGTTGTTTTATTTATCAGTGGTTTATTTGTTTATTCCTAAATGGTATTCCGTAGAGTGGATGTATCAATAGTTTAACAAACATCTATCTTTTAAAAAACACTTGGGTAATTTCCAGTTTGGGGCTTTATTTATTTATTTTTTTCTTTTTTGGTAGTTGTAGATGGACAGAATGCTTTCATTTTATTTGTTTTTATTTTTATGTGGTGCTGAGGATTGAACCCAGTGCGTCACACATGTCAGGCAAGCGCTCTGCCACTGACCTCCAGCCCCAGCCCCAGCCCATTTTGGGGCTATTTTAAAGCTGCCATGAATATTTGTTTTAATTTCTTTGGGATACATGCTTTAAGAATGCAACTGCTGGGATACATGGCACATTGTGTTTAGTTTTTGTTGTTTTTGTTTTTGTGTTTTTAGTTTTAAAAAGAACTGTGTGGTTGTGCATGCCCGTAATACCAGCTACTCAGGAGGCTAATATAAGAGAATCCCAAGTTCAAGGCCATCCTGGGCAGTTTAGAAGGATCATATCTCAAAATGAAAATTAAAAAGAGTATTTACCTATCAAATGTGAGGCCCTGGTTTTGATTCTAGTACCACATGAATAAAGAAACAAACAGAACCAGCTATTTTTCATGGTGGGCATTACCATTTTGCTTGCTTTTTTTTTTTTTTTTTGCACCAGGGATTAAACCCATGGGCATTTCAACCACTGAACCACATCCCCAACCCATTTTTTATTTTTTTATTTTGAGATAGGGCCTTGCTAAGTTTCTGTGGCTGACTTTGAACTTGCTGTCCTCTTGCCTCAGCCCTCCCAGCTGCTGTGATTACAGGTGTACCCCACTGTACGTGGCCCATTTTTTCTTCTCACCAGCAATGTATGAAAGTTCAATTTCTCCAAATCTTCACCAGCAATTGTTACCACTTTTTTTTAAAAGCCATTTTAATCAATGTGTAGTGATTCCTCATTGGAATTTTAATTTGCATTTCTGTAATGATGATGCATATTAAGATACCAAATAGTGCTGGGCCCAGTGGCCCCAATATATTTTTTAAAAAATGACAGCGGAATGCATTACAATTAATATTACATCTATACAGCACAATTTTTCATATCTCTGGTTTTTATAAAGTATGTTCACACCAATTCGTGTTTTCTTACATGTACTTTGATAATGATGACTATCACATTCCACCATCATTGCTAACCCCCTGCCCCCTCCCTTCCCCTTCTACCCCTCTGGCAGTGGCCCAATCTTTAATCCTTGTTACTTGAGTATCTGAAGCAGTAAGATTGCAATTTCAAGGCCACCCTCAGTAACTTAACAAGTCCCTCTGTACTTTAGCAAGACCCTGTCTCAAATATAAAGGGCTGGGGATGAGGCTTGGTAGTAAAGCACTATTGGGTTAAATCCCCAGTAACCCCACCCCCCAAAAAAAGATACCAGATGGTTTGCCTTTTTAAAACTACTGTACTTTTGAAAATATGATAATAACTATTTAGCATTATAAGTCTTGATGTTTTATAGGTCTCATTATAGAGCTCCTTTTGGGAATAACTTTGTGTATTTTCAGGAAGAGCAGCACTCAGTTAATTTTTTAATTCTTTTTATAGGTTCGACTGAGTGAAACAGACTTCAAAGTTATGGCAAGAGACGAGTTAATTCTAAGGTAAAGTGTTTTTTAAATCCTTTCTTTAGAATGTTGTATTTTTATTCTATACTGTTATGTTTATCCTTATGGCAAATATTATTTTGTTTTTAAAGTTAACATGTCCTTAAGTCATTTGATGTCTTTTTGACCATATTAATTTTCGTGTGTTTCTTCATTACATAAGGACTGAGAAACACAACACTTTATTTATAACATTAGCTTAGGTAACTTATAGACAAACATAGATAACATAGATTTTGATTTCTTTCTTTCTTTCTTTTTTTTTTGGTAGAGGTAAAATGTTCAGAGTTTGTTACTTGGGAGGCATTTGTACTTAATGTGTATAACTTGCTGTAAGGAAAGACCTGGCTCTAATTTTCAGTATAACAAATTAAAAGCTTATTTTGATATATTCTTCTTACTGTATATTGAAAAAGTTGTTCTAAATAATGACATTATTTAGAAGGAATTATTTAGAAGGAAGGAATGCATGATTTACTAATGTTGGGAAGTTACTCTTCCTTCTAGGGTTGACCTTGACCAATTCATTTATCTTAATGTCCAAAGGGTTTGGATTAAATTGTTTTGAAGCTCACTTCCAGTTCTGAATTTCTGTGGTTTTTTTTTTTTTTTGGTACTGGAGATTGAACCCAGGGCCTTGTGCATGCTTGGCAAGCAATCTACCAACTGAGCTATATCCCTAGCCCACCTTATAAAAGTTTTACCAAAGGAGATTATCAAGTCCCATATTATAGTATTTAAATATAAGGAATCAAAGAATAGGATATTTTATGTTTTATAACTTAAGTATATTCTTTATGTAAAATTATTAACCGTGGTTATTAAATTAAATACTTAAAAAGTTAGTATTTTTCAGGGCAACCACTGGAAAGTCATTGAACTCTGCTTTCCCTAGAAATTTCAAGGATTTTTTATTTGAAGGAAGCAAGTTTAACAGCTTGAAAGCAGGGAAGAGAAAAGATGTTTTATATGTTAAGGAGCCGGATGATGAGCTTCATCCGTCTACCTTTTGAAAGATTCTTTCCAAGAGTCTGATAATTTCCTACTTTCATTTGTATTAAACTATTCTATTGTGGACTTTAAACTTTATCTTTTGCTATGTAGTCTCAGTTATAAGACAGTTTTCCATTGAATACGTTTATCACTCTTGTCCTCTTTTGCTGAGAAAGACACCTGCTTGGGATATGATATATCATATGTTCTCTTTTGTATTTCTGACATAGGACTTCCTTGTTTATCCCTTCTTAGGTAATTTCCCTAGTCTGCAATCCACTTTTTTTTTTTTTTTTTTTTTGGTACTAAGGATTGAGCTGGGGCGGGGTGCACTCAACCACTGAGCCACATCCCCAGCCCTATTTTGTATTTTATTTAGAGACAGGGTCTCTCTGAGTTGCTTAGCACCTCGCCAAATTTCTGAGGCTAGTTTTGAACTCGTGATCCTCCTGTGTTGGCCTCCCAAGCCACTAGGATTGCAGGCATGTACCATTACACCTGGCTGTTGGGTTTTTTTTGTTGTTTGTTTGTTTTAGTGCTGAAGATCAAGCCTGGAGCCTTGCACATATAGTAGGCAAGTGCTCTATCACTGAGCTATACCCTCATCACCGCCCCCACTTTTTTTTTTTTTTTGGAGATTGGTTCTCCAGGCTGGCCTTGAACTTGTAGTCCTCCTGAGTAGCTGGGATGACCTGGGATATTCTAATAATTTTTTTTTACTCTTGTCCAGGTTTGCTTTGAACATTTAGGCTCTAGAGATCCTCCTGCCTCAGCCTTTCTGAGTAGCTAGGATTATAGGTGTACAGTACTGTATCTGGCATGTAGTCTTTTTCTTGATTTAATTATAGGAGGAAAAAACATGATAATCTTGCTGGGTGTGGTGGCACACACTTATAATGAGAAGCTGAAGTAAGATGTTTTGAAGTTAAAATAAAATTTTGGCCAGGTGTGGTAGTGCATGCCTGTAATCCCAGCAATTATAACTAAACTGTCTTTGGTGGAAGATTAGGATGAATGAAAAATTCACAATTATACATTAATGAGGTAGCAATGGTATGTGGTGACATACAGTAGTCTGTGATTTCCGTTTTAATTTGTATGGTTTTGCTTGAACATTTATATTTTTTAGTTCCTCTGAAATAGTCCCATGTATCCCCACCACCCCCTTTGAATCTGGGGATCGATCTCAGGGCCTAACACATAATAGGCAAGTATTCTACCACTCAGCTACATTCCCAGTCCTTTTAAAATTTTATTTTAAGGCAGAGTCTTGCTGGTTGCCCAATCTAGTCTTAAACTGGTGATTCTCCTGCTTCAGCCTCCCAAGTAGTACTGCAAAAAGAAAGAAAAAAGTTTGAGAAAAATCTTTATTGTTTATCTCCAGTAGTGACTAAGAGCTGCTACTGATCTATATATATATTGAGGACAAAGGAGTTACAACAAGAAAGAAAGGCTGCCTCACCCTGATAACATATGGCATTTGTATTACTTGACAAAGAACTAGAAGAACTAGAAGGTAGACGTTTGAAGGTTCTTGGTACAGAGACATGATAAATGTTTAGAGAGATGGAAATGCTGATTGCCCTGATTTAATCATTACATGTTGTACACATGTATAAAATTATTGCAGTGTACCCTGTGAATGTCTGTCCAATTATTATGTCAGTTTAAAAAGTAGGAAAAAATTAAGACTTTGAGACAGTGACATGGTATTTTCACAAAAGAACATTTTACATGCCTTTGTTTTAAATGGAAAGTAGTATGGCGTTTTTCATAGACCTTCTGTAATTTATGCATCGTCCTGTGTATCAGTGATACCAAATGAATCCGGGATGTGATCTCTCCCAGAAGAGTATATTTAGGGAGTTTCCAGCAGAGAACACTTTTCTTTGTTTCCTTTTACCTGTCTTCTGTAAACATCTAGAATTGTATATCTTACAATTAAAAATCATCCAGCAGAATTCTCAGTATTATGGATATGATTTTCTAGAATATTTAATAAAACCAATTTCAAAATAATAACT
The DNA here is from genome assembly GCF_045843805.1 of Urocitellus parryii. NCBI lineage: Eukaryota > Metazoa > Chordata > Mammalia > Rodentia > Sciuridae > Urocitellus > Urocitellus parryii. The sequence continues at coordinate 7,814,565 of NC_135538.1, read as the reverse complement.
AATATGTGGATTTAATTTTCTACTAGATGGAAACAATATGAAGCTTACGTTCAAGCTTTGGAGGGCAAGTACACAGATCTTAACTGTAAGTTTGAATTTTAGCTTTCTAAAGATTATGTGAATAGTCACCTCATTTTAGATTGTTATTACAAAGGATAATTCATTTTACTAAAGCAAATGTAATTTCTACTCAAGCATTTTATTGTGAGAATTGTCCAGGCACTCTGTTGAATGCTGGGAAATGTAGTGATCTCTTGTGGAATTTCCAGTCTTTGCGGCCGACAGACATGTAGTAATCATATAATGGCATTACTGTTTTTAGTAAAATTAAGTGCTGGTTTCTGAGAGAGTATATATTATGATAACTCAACACCTACTTGAAACTTTACTTGATATGTACCTCCTTCTACATAGGAGTTTGAATTGAACCATGAATTATTAGTCTAGAGGGAGCTGTGTTGAAGCAACCATTATGAGAACTTAAATTGTAATGTTAGGATATAGCTAGATATTTATAGATTCCTTTCAAGTTCTGCTAAAAGTAATACCAACAGATTTAATAATTTTCAATCATTTTAGTCTCACTTTTCACTGAGTAACATTTGTGAGTGTAAAAACCAATGTAGTTTTCCAAGTCTAGAAAGCTTAATATCCTGATGTTTTAATAATTATGTAACTGTATTTTTCATAGAAGTTAGGAATATAATGAATTATTATATTTTGGTACCAGGGATTGAGCCTAGGGGCACTTAACCACTGAGCCACATCCCCACCCTTTTTTTTATACTTTGATACAAGGTCTTGCTGAATTGCTTAGGCTTTGCTGAATTGCTTAGGCTTCGCTAAATTGCTGAGGAGCTGGCTTTAAACTCTGTAGCTGCTGGGATTACAGGCATGTGCTACTACACCTGGCATGAAAATTTAAAGAACTATTTGTCCATGCAGTTATTGGCAATTTTTTATATTGAATTGGTTAGAAAATACCAGTTGGCATTTTTGTGGATATTATATACAATAAACAAATTCAAATAATGCCGTTTCCTGTTTTGGTTTCATTATGGTCTGACAGGTTCTCACTTAGTTGCTGAGGCTGGCCTTGAACTTGCCATAATTCTGCCTAAGCCCCCTAAGTCACTGGGACTGTAAACTCATAACTCAGTGTAGTAGATAGTTGTGGAACATAATATCATTACTTCCTAAAAAGAGTTCTCATAAGCAAGAACAAATATCCTTGTTTTAAAAATAGGAGGAAAACTATACTTGATTGACCCTGTATTTTATTAATCTTGACAGAGATCATTGAAACTTTCTTTTGGTTTATTCTTGAAATTATATTCATAATGTTTTGTAATTTTTTTCTTTTAATCAGCAAATGACGTAACTGGTTTAAGGGAGTCTGAAGAGAAACTAAAGCAACAGCAGCAGGAGTCTGCACGCAGGGAAAACATCCTTGTAATGCGACTAGCAACGAAGGAACAAGAGATGCAAGAGTGTACTGTAAGTATTTCACATTGTGTAAGCCTTTAGTTGAGGAATTGGATTTTAATTCAGATTATTATGTGTTAATTTTAAATACTTACAATGGTAAATATGAATGCCTATTATTTATTTATTTATTTTTAAAATTTTTTAGTTGTAAATGGACACAATACCTTTATTTTATGTATTTTTATGTGGTGCTGAGGATTAAAGCTAGTGCCTTAAATGTGCTAGGCAAGTGCTCATAAAGAGTGTTTCATCATTAGATTTTAAATTTTCATCTGTGGCCAAGAAGGCATTCTCTGAAATTTTCATGTTTTATGAGAATTAGTATATATGACTTACAGATATATTCTCAGCTTGATATCTGAGGGTGTAATTAATTTTAAAAAAACTCTTTTTGTTTATTGCCTAATTTCTACTGTCTAGGCAAGGCATCTGATTCCTTTATCTTCTACTCTTGACCCTTTGCAAAGAACTATTTATTCTAGCATCAGCAACTTCTGTGTCTCCTTTTTAATTGTTAGAGCATAAATTTGTGCTGTTTGACATGTCTACATAGATCTGAAATCTAGTGTTATGTTTGATTGTCTATCTTTGATAATTTAGATTCAGTGTGAGATTATCTTTGACAGTCCTAGCCATTTCTTTTTTTTTTTTTTTTTCAACATCAGTTGTTTTTCCACCTCTTTCCTAACTTTTTCCACCTGAGGGTTTTTTTTTTTTTTTTTTTTTTTAGAGAGAGAAATTTAATATTTTTATTTTTTTAGTTATCGGCGGACACAACATCTTTGTATGTGGTGCTGGGGATCGAACCCGGGCCGCACGCATGCCATACGAGCGCGCTACCGCTTGAGCCACATCCCCAGCCCCCCCTAGCCATTTCTTTTTTTAAGTGTGTGAATATATAAGAAAGACAAATTTTATTTAAAGATCAGAGGCAACACTATCATTGTGAGCCAGAGGGATTATAGGCATGAGCTATTGCACTTGGCTTGTTTCTAGTTTCAAAATCACAAATACTTCTTCAACTCTTATTTGATCAGTCTATTAAAATCTTCTAATGTATAAGGCATTATTTTGGTCACATGGATATACTAAAAGTATATAGTGTGTGTATGTGCATGTGTGTATATATAGTATAAAATACATTCCTATTTTTGCTTTCTTATAGAATGTACATTAGGGCCCAGTAATGATTCTTTCATTTCCTGCTCAGAGAGCATCTGCATTTCTTCAAAAGCCTTATTCTTTTTTCTTTCATTTCATAGCATAAGATCTGCACACATATTCATTTTCTCTCTCTCTCTCTCGTACTGGGGATTAAATCCAGGCCTCTCTACCACTGAGCTACATGTCCCCAACTCTTTGACTGTTTTTTTAGGGGAGAGAGGGTGGGTTGGTGATGCTAGGGATTGAACCTATGGCCTCATACATCCTAGGCAAGTGCTTTACCCTTGAGCCACATCCCCTTCCCCCTGCACTTCCTTTTTATTTTTTGAGTCAGAGATTTACCAAGTTGCTCAGTCTGGCCTCAAATTTTTGATCCTCCTGCCTCAGCCTCCTACACCACCATGCCTGGCTACTTTTTCTCTTCTTTCTTCACTGAGGAAAAGAGTAGGGGCTGGGGTTGTGGCTCAATGGTAGAGCACTTGCTAGCATGTGTGAGGCACTGGGTTTGATGCGCAGCACCACATAAAAATAAATAAATAAAGGTATTGGGTTCATAAAAAAATATTAAAAAAGGAAAGAACAAAGAGTAGCCTTTGTGATTCCCCCCCCCCAACCCGCTTTTCACCACTTTTCATCCTCTCAGTTTAGTTTCTGTCCTACCACTGCTACTTTTTTTCTCCATGAGAAGTAACGAATGTCTTAACAAATACTACTACCTGGGAGAGAATAAATGGATGGTATAATGTCTTATGTCATTTCAGTATCTTTTAAGTTCTTTCTCTCCTCCTGATTTCTACTCTTTATATCATAGTTCGGATACTTCTTACTAGTTGCCTAGACATTAAGTATTATTGACTCATGTCTGAGTCTCCAGCTTTTCTACATACATACACATATAGTGGCAGTTATGATCATTATCATGCTTGGTTGAATCCTGGTGGACAGTATGCCATGACCCTTGTAGTTCTTTTTGTTTATTTTTGGTTTTTTTTTTTTTTTCGTCATAGATGAACAGAATGCCTTTATTTCACCTATTCATTTTTATGTGGTGCTGAGGATCGAACTCAGTGCCTCACACATGCTAGGCAAGTGCTGTGCCATTGAGCTACAGCCCCAGCACCCCTTTACATTTTCAGTCTAGATTTTAAGATTATTTCAAGTAGAACCTAACTTTTTCATAGCTCTGCCTTGCATAGTACAGCCGGTTCCTTCAGTTATTATATACAGAGAGCAGGAGTAAAGCCCCAAGGAAAGTTGGGGTTTCAGCTGAGGGTGAAAAGAAAGGATGAGGATCTGGGATCCTGCATATTATTCTCGGTAAGAGGGAGCCACTGAAGAATTTTGAAGCAGGAAATTTATGTGGTTTATCAGATTGGTATTTTAAGTTGATCATTCTGGCTCACATATTTAAGATAGACTTGAGAATGGCCTTACAACAAGAAAACCAGTTGGTAGTTCTTAAGTAGTCCAAAGAAGAGGGAGGCGTCCAAATGAGATAATAAAGCCGCTTGTGATAGGGAGTGGGAGGACAGGATAGATGTTTTTGAGGCACAATCAGCACAGCTTGTTCAGCTGGATGTTGTTGGGGAAACAACAAGGACGTTTATGGGAGGAATCACAGCTGGATCTCAGGTTTGTCTTTTGTGTAATTGTAAGAAATGATGCTACTAGGACAGAGCCTATAAAAAAAAACCATGAAATTTAAAGATGCAAAATATCTTGTTAGGAAATAAAGAGCAAAATATAGTGTTAGGAAAACTGAGGAAATGCAATCCCATCCCATCCCTACAGTGGTAAAGAAATTGATTAATAGTGTGAAAGGCAAAAAGTAAGTTTCAGTAAAATAGGAATTTTTTTAGTTTTTATTTTTAAATATTTTGTTGGTGTCAGAGATTGAGCCCAGGCCACCTACATGTTGCAAGTGCCCTACCCCTTTCTGGTATTCTTTTTTTTTTTTTTTTTTAGTCTTCTGCCAGTCAAGTCAAAATAACATAGGAGTAAAACTGACTTTGAAAGTACTTCACTCAGTGATCTCTCTTCCCCAGCATGTGGAATTTATTCTATAAGTTATGTTTGCCTCTCTTCATGACCAAAAAGTATTAATTGTTTGGAACTTTGCAAACCTATATATAGGAACAACGTAGAAACTGTTTTGGAGTGGGGTTTTCAGTTTTTGTTTTGTTCTGTTCTGTTATTGTGGGTTTTCTTTTCTTTTTTTCTTTTTCTTTCTTTCTTTCCTTTTTTTTTTTTGAGATTGGGTCTTACTCTTGCCTAGCTAGACTGATTGAACTTCTGGGCTCAGGCAGTTCTGTTTCAGCCTCCCAAGTAGCTGGGACTGCAGGCGTCTACCACCAACCATGCCTGGCTTAAATCACATTTTACTCTGTGATATCAGCATGTGATTTTATACTATAAGATATACCTTATTCTTCCTGTGTTAAATTATCTTAGTAGTTGATTTTATATTGAATAAGAAGTTGTACTTTTTTGTTTAAACTGATTTACTTTTAAAAAATCTGCATTAAGTTAAACATTGTTTCTTTTGTATGATGAAATAGTAATTAAATATATTCCTAATCCATTTAGTATGTTTATGCCTTGTGCTAAAGCTTTGGTAGGAAATTTTAGCCTTCATCCTGTTTAAAAACAGCCTTAATGTGGAGCAGAATCTTGAATCAGTTCTACTTTGGATATGAAGAAAGTGATGAATTTAATACTAGTAACGGTATTTCACATTTTAGAAATGTGTTTTTAGTGTGCTAGTACGTAATCAACTCAAGTTGCAATTGAAGTTTTCATGTGTAAGTAGAGGGGTTCTTGAATGGTGGGAGCAGCTCTATGCTGAGTGCCAGGAGGCCCCAGAACTAGAATTCTAGTCACAGTTCTGGCCGTGACCTACCTGTATTCTTGAACAGTGGTTTCTTTCTTTCTCAAAAAAAAGCAGTTGGACTAGGTCAGTTAACTATCAGCTTTATAATTCTGTGATTTAAATCTACTCAGAAGGAAAATAAAAAGGATATGTACTTGATTTTGATTTAAGGTGCTTTAGAATTTTGCTTTTAGAAAGGTATAATGCCAACTTATATAACTATATGTACTGTATATTTTTAAATTTAGAAATGCAAATGTTTTTAAGTTATAGTCTTGTGTTTGGTATATTTTTAGGAGAATTTATGATTTTTTTTAATGTAGAATAATTTCATAGGCAAAAATCACAACAACTAATCAAGGACTCCACTGACTTTTTTCTTTCTTTTGTGGTACTGGAGATTGAACCCAGGGCATGCTGTACCACTGAGCTACATTCCCCATCCCTTTTTGTTTTTGATAGAAGGTCTTGCTACAGTTAGCAAGGCTGCCCTTGAGCCTGCTAGCCTCCTGCCTCAGCCCAGTTGCTGGGATTACAGGCATGTGCCACCCCACCTGGCTCCACTCAGTCTTTTATAATTAATATTTTAAACTTTGCCTTTTTTTTTTTTTTTTTTTTTTAGTGTGTGTCAGTATTCTTTAGTAAATACAGCCTTTTTTTTTTTTTTTTGGTGTGTGGTAGTTTTATATTTGCAATGATGAGGCCTTTTTGTTTCAGTGTCCCACATACATGGAGATGCAATCAGATGTCCACAATTCTTGCATGAATAACAACTTTCAATTATAGTTGTTCTTAATTTAATCAGTGCTTTTTCTAGTGGATTTGTGTGTGTGCAGGGAGAGAAGCCAGGGCCTTGCATTCATGCACTCTGTCACCTCATGTGCTCTGTCACCTGTCTATTCCCCTAGCCCCTTAGGGGAAAAATCTTAAGATCAAAGGGGATAGGGATTTAATAAATGGAGCTGGTAAATCAAGTTAATGCAAGGGCATTTCCCCCATCATTTTACATATGTTTTCTTTGATTTGGTAATAATTGTTTCTTTTGCTTTGCACAGACTCAAATTCAGTACCTCAAGCAAGTCCAGCAGCCGAGTGTTGCCCAACTGAGATCAACAATGGTAGACCCAGCGATCAACTTGTTTTTCCTAAAAATGAAAGGCGAACTGGAACAGACTAAAGACAAACTGGAACAAGCCCAAAATGAACTGAGTGCCTGGAAGTTTACGCCTGATAGGTAAACAAATCATACTCCCCAGTCAAGACTTCCCTGACAGTCCCACTGCGAGAAAGCTGTGGTGGGACAGCCAAGTACTCGTTTCCACACCAAGACTCAGACTTTTTGAGCCAAACAAAACAAAACACATTCTTATACCGTGCAGCTTGTAATGATTAATGTAAAACTTACCAGATGAACCTTGTGTTTCAGCTTTTTTTTCTTCCCCTTCCCTTTGCTTCTGAGGCCTGATGTCGTCGGACTATTCCGAAGAAGAGGCCACCTCCGAAAAATTCCCCTTCTAGAACATGTAGACACTTGAGAAATGTTTCTGTTTGAAGAAAATAGAGGGAGAAACAGAAGTCTTAAGTCTGTGGCACACTGTGTCTTCAGACAGTTTGGAGGATTGAAAACCTAGAGATTTAAAAATCATGAATTGAACATGTAAAATTCCAGTAAAATGTAAAAACGGAATATGCATCGCTCTTAGCCTTGAGCATAATGACTTAGAGACACTGTGTATCAGTTTTGCCAATAAGACTGTGGACTTCATGATTGTTGTTGAACTTCTGGGTCAAAACTCAAATGAGGTGATATTGCCTTTAAAGGTTTTTCTGCTGAGAACCAACTTTTAATAGTCATGAGAAAATCAAATAATAGCTGTCAGTACAAGTAGAGCATATATTTAACCATCTAGCTTAGGGCTCTCTCTTACATAATGGAGCCTTAAATCAATGTGGTTTTCATCAATGGTTCTTTGAATGGTTTTAAAAACTGCAGACAACTGAGGACTGTGCAGACATGACGGTGTGGTATTGAACTTCAGGTTTAAACTGTGTGAAGCGTTATGAACGTTCATTTCACAACTAGATTGTATAAGGACATTGGCTGTGATGATGAGACTCACTGCATTATTTTTTCTCAGTAGTGAACTTTATGAATCCCCATCCCATTCAACAGGCACATGTTAAAAGAGCATTGTCACTGGTGTTAATGGGGGAATGTGTTCCTTCGTTGTATTGGGGCCTTTTGTATTACACTCTTGATATTAAATTAAATGTGCCTTGGAATAGTCGCTTTTTTTTCCCCCAAAGTTCAAGGAATACTATGATTTTGTTGTACTCTTAACATTTTAATTTTGGGGGGCTGTGGAGAGCAGATTCATTTTGGAAAAATGGTTGCTGTGCTCTCAAAGTGAAGGAAAAAGCTATCTCATTTTTAAAAGACCTACTTTGTTCCAGCTGGTATCATAAAAGACAAGGAGACTTGATACTTATTACTTTTTGACACTTTGTCCTAGGGTATTGTAGTAGAAATTAATGTGGGACAATCTCACAGGGTGCCTGCCAGAAGATTGGGGACATAATATGTTGGAACTATGGGCTGGCCTAAGTGAGACATTTTGCGAACCAAAAAAAAGGTATAGTGACCATTTCTAGAAAATTCATATGATCATTTAGATAAATGAGGCATTATTTTCTTCATGCTTCCATCCAATCCTGGAGATGAATTTTTTTTCATCAGAACATTCTATAAGTCACCAATTTGAATTTTCGCTTGGTGATAATGGAGTCTGAGATGAGTAGAAGAGAAATGTTCCAGCTTGTCCCATCGTTTAAGTGCAGTTTTAACAAGGGTGACTTAAGTTCTTTCTTAATCATTCAAATCAATTGTAAGTATCTTGTATGTTTGTGCTTTAGGGAATTTATGGGGCAGAGGGTGGGTTGAGGTGGTTTATGTGACTTTGCAGCAAGAAATCTGCTTCTAAAAATTGTGTTTTAAATTATCTTATTGTGCCCACATTAAGTCTTTTGTATTTATTTTGTGCTTTTTAAAATTTATGGCCTAACTGTATTTATAGTAGGTCAAAAGGTAGTTCATAAAATGTATCAATTAACATGTACTCAAATTTAGCTAGCGTCTTTCTTTGCCACTTAGGTACAGTCACTTTGAGGTCTGTGGGCTATATTCATGTTATTGTAAAACTTTTCTCTTAAATTAACAAGATAATAGATGCTTGTATGTAAAATTGAAACACTTGGAAAAAGGTAGAAATGAAAAGTGAGTGTCACTCCTGGATGTGACCTCATTCTTCCACTCTGCTTTCCAGGAGTAGTAACCATTGTTGAATTTCTTGGGTATCATCAAGATAATTTGTATGCATACACAATC